>NC_066519.1:4923481-4950981 GCF_024679095.1 Eriocheir sinensis
ATAAAGAAAAGTTTGCAAGAGGAAAAGAAAAAAAAGTATTTGAAAGGAATCAAGGAAAAAAGTAAAAAAAAAAAAAAATGGAGAGAGAGAAACTCTAAATGTGAATTTGAAAAAAAAATTAAGAAAATATACTCTACGAGAAGAAAAAGAAAGATATTTGAGTGGAAAGAAAAGGGGAAAACAGTGTGAAGAGGGAAAAATTATGTGAATTATAATATAAATAAAAAAAACTTGCAAAATCTTTAGTAATCGATATTTTGCAAGAAGAAAAGCAGGATATTTATAAGGAAAGAAAGAGAGGTTTGAAAAGCGAAAAAGAGTAAATTTGAAAATGGATAGAAAGCAAAGACTGAGATTAGAGAAATGAAAAGACTGAAGAAGAATTAATTTGAAAATGGAAAGAAAATACTGAAAAGGGAAAAAGAAAAAGTTTGACTAGGGAGAAAAAATGAAAAGGAAAGGAAAGCAGATGTAAGAGGAAGGTGACAGATTTTTCATTTTAAATTAATAAAATAAGTAAAAACGAGAAAAAAAAATCTACACGTAAATAAAGTTTGAATAGGAAAAAAAAAACGTTAGGAAAAATCAAAGTAAATGAAGGAACAAAAAGTAAAAGTAGAAATAGAAGTAATGAAAAAAAAAAGGAAATGACAGAACACAAAAATAACTTCCAGGCGCCGAAGGGGAAAATAAAGAAAATTAGAAACGCAAAAAAAACAACAAGGGAAAAAATGAAATCCTAAAGCGGGAAAAAGTCAACAAATAACTGATAAATGACTTGCTAATAATATAAAGGAGAAATATAACCCACGACTTCTATGGCAGAAAGGAAGAGAAGAAAATGAGAGAGGGATAAACGAAACTTCTGAAATGGGAAAAAAATAACAAATAAATGATAAATGATTTGTTAATAATTCAAAGCAGATATATAAACCGCGAGTTCTATAGCGAAAAAGAAAAGAAAGAAATGCGAACGTGGTATAACAAATTCTGAAACGGGAAGAAAAAAACAAATAAATGATAAAATACGTAAGTAACAGAGAAGAGAACTATAAATCACGAGTTCAGTATCGTCAAAAAAAAAAAAGCGAAAGGGGAAAAAATGAGTTCTGAAATCGGGAAAAAATAAACAGATACATGATAAACGACCCACATAAAAGAGAGGAAAAAATATAACCTTTGATATTTGAAGTGAAGGCGAACCAGAGTTGGGAGAAAAAAATATAAAAACAGATTAAAAAAAAATCATGAAAAGGATTGAAAATATGAAAAAAGTAATAGAAGAAGTTAGTGCAGACGTCATGAAAAATTAACATCAGCTCCATAAATTAATCTTGTTGTGCCGGCCAGGAAGACGAGACGCAGAAAAGTTGAAAAGCTAAAAAAGTTAAAGTAAATCGTATAAGGAAAATATTGAGTGGAAGAATACAGGCAAAAAAGAAATGAGAGTGAAACGAAAAACGCACACCTAGTTGTTTGATTTCTATAACGACGGCAAGGGTTAAAAAAAAGGTATAAAATCGTGAAGGAAAAGTTTTGAGAGGAAATTACAGACGGCAAAAATAAAAAGAAACTAAGGCGAAAAAAAAAATACAGCTGCCTGATATCTACAGCGATGGCGAGGGTTGAAAAAAGAAAAAAAAATAAGAAAACAGCTCGAAAATTGTAAAAAGGAAAGTTTTGAGAAACAAAAATATAGATGACAAAAGAAATTCAGGTTAAATACACACACAAAAAAAGCTGCTTGACATCTATAGGAGAGTGTTGAATAAAAAAACATTTATAAAATCGTGAAAGGAAAATATTGAGAGGGAAAAAATATTGACAAAAAGAAACTAAGGTGAAATAGAAAAAAAATATGCAGCTTGATTTTTATAGCGATGGCGAGAGTTAAAAAACTAAAAAAATATAAGAAAGTTAGAAATTCGTAAAAGGAAAGTTTTGAGATGGGAAAATATAGAAAAAAAGAAACTAAGGTGAAACAAAAAAAAGTTGCTTGATATCTATAGCGACGGCGAGGGTTGAAAAAAAAAGGAAAAGTTAGAAAATCGTGAAAGGAAAGTCTTGAGGGGGGAAATATAGACAACAATAAAGAAATAAAGGTGAAACAACAACAACAACAACAGCTGATTGATATTTATAGGAACGGCGAGAGTTGAAAAAATAGAAAAAGGAAAAAAAATAGAAAAAATATAGATGAGATTTTTCAAAAAAAGAAACTTATGTGAAATAGAAAAAAAAATATCAACAACAGCTGCTTGATATCTACAGGCGAGGATGGAAAAAAAAGAAAAAATGTGAAAAGATAGAAAACCTTGAAATGAAGGTTTTGAGATGGGAAAATATTGACGATACAAAAGAAAGTACTGTGAAAAAAATAGCTGCTTTATCTACAGGCGAGGCTTGGGAGAAAGAGGAAGGGAAGTTTAAATGAAAAAAAAAATGTGCCAAAGTAAAACAATAAAGTAAGAATCAAATGAAGAATAAAGCAAAAAAAAAAAAAAAATAGAAATAAAAATAAACCAACGAAAATAAAATGAAAAAAATGAAAAAAAGATAAGTAACAAAATATACTAAAAGGAAAAGAAAGAGAAAACGTTTGAGAGAGAGAGAGAGAGAGAGAGAGAGAGAGAGATGCTACAGAAAAAAATAAAGGACTGAAAAGGTTTGAAGAAAAAAAAGAGAAAAAAGCGAATATATAAGTTATCTAGTTTTTTTTTGTGTAAAGATTTTTTTGTGTATGTTTTTCCACGTGACAAGTGAATAAAAATTTTTGCGCCGACACACACACACACACACACACACACACACACACACACACACACACACACACACACACACACACACACACACACACACACGTCTCTCACTTTGCCTTTTCCACAGTATTTTTTTTTTTTTATTATTCTCACGTAGACACCATCACTATTTTTGACATGGGGGAGGCGGGGGTTGAGGCGGCAGGGGGGGAGGGGGGGGGTAGGGGTGACCGGGGGGGGGGGGGGGTAGAGGTGGCCGGGGGGGGGGGGGGAGAAGGGGCTCAAAACGTCAAGGTTGTTTGTCAATAGTCGAAATTTCATATACAGTCAGCGGGACAGTTTGTCAGCGATTTCTTTTCTTGTTTTTGTTGCTAGCGGCCTTTTTTTTTTTTTTTTTTTGCGGATTTTCTCGTTTATATTGCAAGTGATCTTTTTATGCTTTTAGTCATTAGCGGATTTATTTAGTTTATTTATTTGTTTTTATCATGAGCGGTCTTTTTGTTTCATCATGAACGGCCTTTTTTGTTTTATCATGAACGGCCTTTTTTGTTTTATCATGAACGGTCTTTTTGTTTTATCATGAACGGTCTTTTTTGTTTTATCATGAACGGTCTTTTTTGTTTTATCATGAACGGTCTTTTTTGTTTTATCATGAACGGACTTTTTTGTTTTATCATGAACGGTCTTTTTTGTTTTATCATGAACGGCCTTTTTTGTTTTATCATGAACGGTCTTTTTGTTTTATCATGAACGGGGTTTTTGTTTTATCGTGAACGGTCTTTTTTGTTTTATCATGAACGGTCTTTTTGTTTTATCATGAACGGTCTTTTTTGTTTTATCATGAACGGACTTTTTTGTTTTATCATGAACGGGCTTTTTTTGTTTTATCATGAACGGTCTTTTTTGTTTTATCATGAACGGCCTTTTTTGTTTTATCATGAACGGTCTTTTTGTTTTATCATGAACGGTCTTTTTGTTTTGTCATGAACGGTCTTTTTTGTTTTATCATGAACGGCTTTTTTGTTTTATCATGAACGGCCTTTTTGTTTTATCATGAACGGACATTTTGTTTTATCATGAACGGTCTTTTTGTTTTATCATGAAGGGTCTTTTTGTTTTGTCATGAACGGTCTTTTTGTTTTATCATGAACGGGCTTTTTTGTTTTATCATGAACGGCCTTTTTTTTTATCATGAACGGTCTTTTTGTTTTATCATGAACGGTCTTTTTGTTTTATCATGAACGGTCTTTTTTGTTTTATCATGAACGGTCTTTTTTGTTTTATCATGAACGGTCTTTTTGTTTTATCATGAACGGCCTTTTTTGTTTTATCATGAACGGCCTTTTTTTTTATCATGAACGGTCTTTTTGTTTTATCATGAACGGTCTTTTTGTTTTATCATGAACGGTCTTTTTGTTTTATCATGAACGGTCTTTTTGTTTTATCATGAACGGTCTTTTTGTTTTATCATGAACGGTCTTTTTGTTTTATCATGAACGGTCTTTTTGTTTTATCATGAACGGTCTTATTGTTTTATCATGAACGGTCTTTTTTGTTTTATCATGAACGGACTTTTTTGTTTTATCATGAACGGACTTTTTTGTTTTATCATGAACGGACTTTTTTGTTTTATCATGAACGGACTTTTTTGTTTTATCATGAACGGTCTTTTTGTTTTATCATGAACGGTCTTTTTGTTTTATCATGAACGGTCTTATTGTTTTATCATGAACGGTCTTTTTGTTTTATCATGAACGGTCTTTTTTGTTTTATCATGAACGGCCTTTTTTGTTTTATCATGAACGGCCTTTTTTGTTTTATCATGAATGGCCTTTTTTGTTTTATCATGAACGGTCTTTTTTGTTTTATCATGAAATGTCTTTTTGTTTTATCATGAACGGACTTTTTTGTATTATAACGAACGGGCTTTTTTGTTGCTAGCGGGCTTTTTCTTTAAATGCGAACGTTTTTTTTATTGCTAGCGGACTTTTTACTTGCTTTGGGCTTTCCTGTTATTGTTAGCGGGCTTTCGTTTTTTATTTTCGTTTTTGACGCTAGCGGGATTCTTTTGTTGTATTGCCAGCGGGCTTTTTGTGCTTCGTTCACTGTCTTTGTCCTTAACTGCCTTTGTTTTCTTCCCTTAGTTCTTCTCTTACTCGTTTTCTTTACAGTTGTTTTTATTTCTCTCCCTTTTTCATTATTCCACTTTTCTTTTCTTCCCATCTTCCTTCCGTCCTTCCTTTCTATCTTTGTCTTCTTCCCTTAGTTCTCCTTCTTCTACTTGTTCTCTTTACAGGTGTTTTTATCTATCTCCTTTTCATTATTCCATCTTTCTTTTCGCCCATCTTCCTTCCTTATCGCTTTTGTCTTCTTCCCTTAGTTTCCTTCATCTACTTTCCCTTTACATTTGTTTCTATTTCTCTACCTTTTTTCCTTATTCCATCTTTCTTCTCTTCCTATCTTCCTTCCTTTTTCTCTCTGTTTTCTTCCCCTACTCTCCTATTCGTTCCTTTTACAGTTTCTAGTTAGCGCCCTCATAGGTCAACCAAGGAAGGGTCAATAAAGAGGTCGTGGGTTACGGGGTTATTTCCACATTTCATAAGTTTATTTTTCACGACTTTCATGTTAAAAAAGACCTCGCCATTTCATCCTTAGCAAACGAACTCCCATAAACGGTAACACAGGGTAACTATCGACGTCCCGTATTTCGTTGACTTTATATTGGTAGTTGTCTCCTTCAGTTTCATCGTGTTTCTCTTTTTCCTTTGTTTTGATGTGACTGTCAGTGTATTCCTCCTCCTCCTCCTCCTCCTCCCCCTCCTCCTTCTTTCTCGTAGCTTCCTTCTCTCTCGTCTCCCTCCTTCCTTCCTTCCTTTTTCCTTCGTCTTCCTTCCTTAGTTATTCCTATCTTCCTACCCGTTCTCATTACATTTGTTAAATATCGCGTGTTTTTCTTCCTGTTAAGTTTTCCCAATAGTGTTTTTACCCGTTGAAAGATTCTCCCTTTGATAACGTTTCTTAAGGTCGTTTTATCTCCTTTTATAACTTTAACTTTTATAGATTCATATGGCTTAGTGACTGCATATGTTCCTCTCTGGTTCCCTTACTCCCTACCTGGCTTTCATATCTTCAAAGTTAGCTCCTCTGCCTGTTCCCTTCTTCCATAGCTTGTAGTTCTATAGATTCGGATAGCATAGTGACCGCTTATGTTCCTCTCTGGTTCCCTTACTCCCTCACCACTATTCCTCACTCCTTACCTGGCTTTCATATGCTCAAAGTTAGCACCTCTGCTTGTTTCCTTCTTCCATAGCTTGTACATCTATAAATTCGGAGGCTTAGTGACTGCATTTGTTCCTCTCTGGTTCCCTTCTCCCTTACATCCAGTTCTCATTTACTACAGGCTTTCATGTGCTCGAAGTTTGCTCCTCTGCTTGCTATAGTCTCTCTCGCTTTAGTTGGTCATGGTGTGAGATGTTGCTTCTGATATGTCTGTCTGTCTGTCTGTCTCTGTCTCTGTCTCTGTCTCTGTCTCTCTGTCTCTGTCTCGCTGTCTCTGTCTCGCTGTCTCTGTCTCTCTGTCTCTGTCTTTCTGTCTCTTTGTCTCTCTGTCTCTTTGTCTCTCTGTCTCTCTCTCTCTGTCTGTCTCTCTGTCTCTCTGTCTGTCTCTCTGTCTCTCTGTCTGTCTCTCTGTCTCTCTCTCTCTCTCTCTCTCTCTCTCTCTCTCTCTCTCTCTCTCTCTCTCTCTCTCTCTCTCTCTCTCTCTCTCTCTCTCTCTCTCTCTCTCTCTCTCTCTCTCTCTCTCTCTCTCTCTCTCTCTCTCTCTCTCTCTCTCTCTCTCTCTCTCTCTCTCTCTCTCTCTCTCTCTCTCTCTCTCTCTCTCTCTCTCTCTCTCTCTCATTCATATGCAGAGTCACAGCTTCGTCTCGGTTCCCTCACTCCCGCTTGTCGTAAAGTGTTGCCGCCACCACCAAACGTATTGACGACGTTACCGACAACTTCATCCTCTCCCTCTGAAAACTTGAAGAGCAGTGCGGCTTGTTTATGTGTGTCCGTGCATCCATCTCTCTCTTCCTTCTCCTCCTCCTTGTGACTTCCTTCTCCCTCGGCTCCTTCCTTTCTTCTTTTTCGCTTTTGTCTTCTTTCCTCTGTTCTTCTCCTCTTCCTACTCGTTCTGATTTGTTATTTTCTTCTCCTTCTTTTTTGTTATTCCTTCTCTACTTTTTCTTTTCTTCCTGTCCCTTTTTCTCTCCCTTCTTTTCATTATTCCATTTGTTTCGTCTCTCCTCATCTCCTTCCTCCCTTTCTCCCTTCCTTCCTGCCGTTTTCTTCTTCCCTTAGTTCATCCTCTCCTCTAATCCATTATCTTTACAGCTGTTTTTTTCTCCCTTCTCATCAATCCATCCCTTTCTTCTATCTCCGTCTCCTTCCTTCTTGCTCTTCTTTTCTTCCCTCAGTTGTTTTTCTCCTACTCCTTCTCTGCATATATTTCCTCTCCATCGTTTTCATTATTCCATCCCTTTCCTCTGTCCGTCTCCTTCCTTCCTTCCTTCCTTCCTTCCCTTATTCCCTTAGATCTTCTCCCACTAGTTCTCTTGACAGTTGTTTACTCTCTCCCTTTTTCATTATTCCATCTTTCGCCCTCCGTTTCCTGCATCTTCGTTCACTTCGCCGTGTGTTTCCTTGTCTTGTCCTCCCTTTTTCCCTCCTCCCTCTTTTTCTACTATGTTTGTCTTCCCTGCATTCTCCCTCTTCTTCGTATTCACATCTCCATTATTCCTTCTCCCCTTCCTCTGCTCTGTTCCTTCTTTCCCTCCGTCCCCACTTTGCTGTTTCCTGTTCAATGTTTTTCCTACGCTCGTGAAAATAATAAAAACCTACTTTTGATGAAGATACGTTTTGTTGTGATATATCCGTGACCAGTGACAGCCTCTTCATATTGTGGGTTCATTATCAAAACTGAAGCCGTAGGGAATGTTCTGTAATATGTTCTTTAAGGGCCGGGGATGCCTGGATAACCATGAAAACCTTGGCAAGGTTGAAGTGCCGCATTTGCAAACCACCCCAAAATATTAATAAGAGCTGATTTTTTGCCTGCGTTTAATTCCACGTCGAAATATTTTCTAGGATTGTTTGCTTCATGGTGTTACTGTAATCAATTGTATAACATTTGAAGTATAATAGAGTGCGTTTTTCTCTTTTATAAACTATGTATTGCTTCGCTCTACATAGCTTTATCGTTAATGCGTCTGGTGCAACGTATCAGAAAACTTATAGTTTTTGTAATTATCCACAATACAAGTCTCGGGAGATCTGACGTATTTAGCGCTAGCAGACTGATCAGCAGAAGGTCATTCAGCAAGTTTTCCACCTGAATGCTTCCAAATCTCCAATGCCTTCAGGACAAACACTGTGTTACGAACATTGAGTTACTGGGGCGGTGTCGCGATAACTCTATGGTCCCGGCCAGCCACCTTTACGTTACTCAGCGGCTTCAGTGATCGACCACGCCAACACTCCGGGACGCCAGTAGTGCAATAACCTCCCATGTTCATACTTTTAGTTTTGCTTTTCAGTCGCACTTTCAATAGCCAGAAAATATGCGTCCGTGAGGTGACATGGTTAGAGGGCATGCCTATATCTGGTTCATTCCTTTGCTATACCTACCAAAGATTTATTCTGCATCACCGTGTCAGGCCAACATTCGTAGGTCGAGCAATGAACACGCTACTCGTTCTTCATATAATGAGCTTGTTTTATTCCCGTACAACCACTCATTCCTCCTCTCTCTCGTACCATACATGTGATTTTACCTTTATCACATGGTGGCCGTTAGTTCTTAATTAATAACAATAAACGAAACCAAAGAAGCCATGTAAAAATCAGGTAATAAGAGAACTTAAGTAAATAAGTGTATGGTTTGGGGATCCATGACATGCCAACGCCAAGAGGCAGCGGTCAGGGAGCCCATATCCTTTGTAGAGGAATGCGATATGTGCCCATAAATTATTCAAACGTTCACTTATATCGTATCTCATCTATGATCTGGTAATAGTATTGCGTTCAGGAGACTTTTCAGTACAGTGAGATGGTTCATTTCTATTTCATTACTTATTCAATAACACTTGTAAATGGCGATAATGTGTAAAAAGCGGTATAAACGATTCGGAGCGGGATTGTTCACTTATACGTTTCATAATTTCTTTTTTTCTAGCAACACATGCCAGTTCTATAATCACTGCGGGATCTAATGGCGTTAACCCGAACTGCTTTTCTTTGAACCTGTAAAAGCTGAGCTGCGGCAAATAATTCGAACACGCAGAACGAAAGCGTGAGTAAGTGACAGACAACCTCCAAAGGGCCAGAGAGGAATCCAGCCACTGAAGAGAGGCCTGACAAACACCACCAGAGAAACACTTCTTTTGAGCAGACTACAGCTTATATCTTGGGGTCTGAATCCATTAACAAAATTGTCCCGCTTTGAAAATTCATCGTGTTGGAGTGTTCTTGTGAGTATTCTAGCACCACTTGCCTGGGGGCTTGAACAGTGAAGCTACATGCATTGACGTGTGTGTGTGTGTGTGTGTGTGTGTGTGTGTGTGTGTGTGTGTGTGTGTGTGTGTGAGGCACGTAACGCACCTGCTTGCTAAGTAACACGACAATAACCTTAGAAACACACACACGCAATACAGGAGATGGCAGGGAGGAGGGGAGGGACGGAGAGAGAGAGAGAGAGAGAGAGAGAGAGAGAGAGAGAGAGATCAAGGAAAAAAATTATAATGAAAGAAAAAAGAAGAAGAAAAAGGAGTGTGTGTGTGTGTGTGTGTGTGTGTGTGTGTGTGTGTGTGTGTGTGTGTGTGTGTGTGTGTGTGTGTGTGTGTGTGTGAGGTAACTGTAATGTGTGCGCGGTGAGGATGAACAGATTAGGAGATTGACAAAAATGAAGGCGCTCCGGAACACACTAATTAGAACACTCCACTTCTGCGTGATGAGCCGCCTGAATAAGTGACGTGTATGTGTGTGTGTGTGTGTGTGTGTGTGTGTGTGTGTGTGTGTGTGTGTGTGTGTGTGTGTATTAATGACGTTTCCGCTGGTGATGGTGTTTATGTCCGTGATTGGGGTGGTAGTTGTGGTGGTGATGGTGGTGGTGATGGTTGTGGTGGTGGTGGTAGTGGTGTTGGTTATGGTGTTAGCTGGTGGTGATGACATACGTAGCTGTACTGTCTGGGGATGGTGGTGGGTGTTTCGATATATATAGTGGTGGTGGTGGTGGTGGAGGGAGTTGTCCTGTAGTAAAGAGGTGGTGGTGGTGGGTGTTAGTGGTGATGGTGGTGGTGGTTGTGATGATGGTAGAGCTCCTTGTGATGATAATAATGATGATGATTTTATTTGAGAGGGAAAAGGGAAGAAAGAAAAACACAAGAAAAGCAACATTTGGCATCGAAAAAGAATAACAAGAGAAGCGAATTGAGGCCGAAAAAGAAAACACAGAAAAAGAATGAAATAAAAAACTGAAGAGGAAAGAAATCGGACGAGAAATTAATGAGAAAAACCATAACAAGAAGAAGCAAAACAGGAGGAGGAGGAGGAGGATAAGTTGTAGAATATATGTAGTAATAATGATTCTGATAATGAGAGAGAGAGAGAAAAGAAACCAAATCAACAAGAAAAAAACGAGGGAAAGAGGAAACGTTGAAAAAAGAAACTAATGAGGGAACCAAAACCTGAAGCAATGCCAGGAGGAGGAGGAGGAGGAGGAGGAGGAGGAGGAGGAGGAGGAGGAGGAGGAGGAGGAAGAGACTAATGCATGACATCACTGGAAGAAAAATGTTGAGTGATTAATTTTCATCGGAGGTAATTATCGTTTGGGAGGAAAGAAAATAATGAGTCACTTAGGAGGAATGAGAGGAGGAGGAGGAGGCGGAGGAGGAAGAGGAGGAGGAGGAGGAGAAAGACGTGAAATAAGTGAAAGGAAGAGGAGAGAAAGAATAAGAACGAAAAAGGAAAAAAAAAGATTCTTCAGGTAAGGAAAAAAAGATAAACATGACGGGGATGAAAAGAGGAACAGAAGAAAAAGAAGAAATAATGAATAACAGGGAAAACAGAAGGAAGATGAGTAGAAGGAGTAAGAGGAGAAGTGAAAAAAAGAAGGAAGAGAAATAATAGGAAGAAGAGGAGGAAGAAGAGAACGATGAGGAGAAAAAATAGGATGAGGAGGAGGAGGAGAAATAGGAAGATAAAGAAGTAAAAGAGATGGAAATGAAATAGCTAGAGGATGAGGATGATGATGAGGAGGAGGAGGAAAAGGAGGAGGAGGAGAGGAGGAGGAGGGAGAGGGCAGCAGGAAGAAAAGGAAAAAAAGTAAAGAAAGATAAAGAAAAATAAGTAAAAGAAGAAAAGCGAGAGGGAAGAGATTGAAGAGAAAGTAGAAGGAAAGGGAGAAAAGAAAGGAAGGAGAGAGGAAGAATAGAAAAGAAAAAAGAGGAAGAAAAGAGGAAGAGAAAGGAGGAGAGGAGGAGGAAGAGAAAAAAGAAGTGAAAGAAGAGAAAATAGAAGAGGAAGAAGAGAAAGGAGGAGGAGAGGAAAAAGAAAGAGGAGGAGAGGAGGAAAAAGAGAAAGAAGGAGGGGAGGAAAAAGAGAAAGGAAGAGAAGAGGAAGAGGAGAAAGGAGGAGGGGAGGAGGAAAAGAACGTAGAAGTGGAAGAAAAAAAAGTAGAAGAGCAAGAAGAGAAATAAGGAGAAGTAGAAAAAGTAGGAGAGGAAGAAGGAAAATGAGCAAGAAAGGAAGAAGAGAAAGGAAGAGAGGAAGAATAAAAAGGAGAGAAAAAAAGAAAGGAGGAGGGGAAGAAGGAAAAAAGCACAAAAATTAAATAAAACTTTCATTTTAAGACCGAGAAAAGAGAGGAGGAAGAAGAGAAGTTGAAGAGCAGAAGGAGGAGGAGGAGGAGGAGGAGTGGTAATTACTAAGGTCTTCATTTACTATACTTTTTCTTTATTATTTTTTTCTATTTTTTTCTGCATTTCAACTTTTTTTTTTCGTTCAAGGTTGAGGTCAAGTTTCTGTCGATGATTTGTCATTATTTTTATTATTATTATTATTATTATTATTATTATTATTATTATTATTATTATTATTATTATTATTATTATTATTATTATTATTATTTTAACGTTTTCGTGTGTGTGTGTGTGTGTGTGTGTGTGTGTGTGTGTGTGTGTGTGTGTGTGTGTGTGTGTGTGTGTGTGTGTAATTCACCACGGCCTGATCACGAGTTGGACTCGCTTTCGACGAGAGCAAGTGCTCATTATCGTCGATCTCTGGGTACTGCCAGGATCTCGCATACCACACACCCCATACCCCTTGCTCGATGAGGGACAGTAACCACTCCTAGTCAACCGAAAGAATGTGTGTGTGGGGGTGGGTGGGGGTGGGGGGGTTGGGGGGGCCTGGGTCATTGGAAGTGGTGAAAATTTACATGAAAATTGCGTAAACACACACACACACACACACACACACACACACACACACACACACACACACACACACACACAATGGAAGCACAAAAAAACGAGGCATAATAATATCGTGGTGATGGTTATTGAAGAGGCAGAAGAGTAGGAGGAGGAGGAGGAGGAGGAGGAGAAAAAGGAGGAGGAGGAGGAGGAGGAGGTAAAGGTTGGAAGACTATTAACAAGAGATAGAAGGAAAGTAGGTGAAGGAGGAGGAGGAGGAGGAGGAGGGGGATGAGTATATGGAGGAAGAGGAGGAGGAATAGGAAGCAATTTATAATTGTGTCCGCCTCAGCGCGCGGGCGCGCGCGCACACACACACACACACACACACACACACACACACACACACACACACACACACACACACACACACACACTAATTAGCACGCAGGTGACAGGCAGTGCTAATTAAATCCTCCACTTATAGGTAAAGTCTCTCTCTCTCTCTCTCTCTCTCTCTCTCTCTCTCTCTCTCTCTCTCTCTCTCTCTCTCTCTCTCTCTCTCTCTCTCTCTCTCTCTCTCTCTCTCTCTCTCTCTCTCTCTCTCTCTCTCTCTCTCTCTCTCTCTCTCTCTCTCTCTCTCTCTCGCTTTCCTTTTGCTTCTCTCCTTTTTGTTTGTTTGTTACCTTTTATCCTTCTCCTCTATTCACTTATTCCTCATCTCTTTCTCCTCTTTTTTCCTACCTTTTCATTTCTCTGTTCTTCCCTTCCTTTCTCTCCACTTCCCTCCTTCGTTTCCTCCTCTTAATGTCTCCACTTTAGGCTATATATTATTCTACTTTAACCTCTCTTTTTTTTATCCTCCTCCTCCTCCTCCTCCTCCTCCTTCCTTCTTTTTCTCTTCTTCTTCTTCTTCTTCTTCTTCTTCTTCTTCTTCTTCTTCTTCTTCTTTTTCTTCTTCTTCTTTTTCTTCTTCTTC
Source organism: Eriocheir sinensis (assembly GCF_024679095.1). Taxonomy (NCBI): domain Eukaryota; kingdom Metazoa; phylum Arthropoda; class Malacostraca; order Decapoda; family Varunidae; genus Eriocheir; species Eriocheir sinensis. Next base: position 4,936,669 of record NC_066519.1, read on the forward strand.
TTCTTCTTCTTCTTCTTCTTCTTCTTCTTCTTCTTCTTCTTCTTCTTCTTCTTCTTCTTCTTCTTCTTCTTCTTCTTCTTCTTCTTCTTCTTCTTCTTCTTCTTCTTCTTCTTCTTCTTCTTCTTCTTCTTCTTCTTCTTCTTCTTCTTCTTCTTCTTCTTCTTCTTCTTCTTCTTCTTCTTCTTCTTCTTATTATTATTATTATTATTATTATTATTATTGGTATTATTACTATCATCATCACCATTATTATTTGTGTGTTAAAATCGTAATCTATATAAATTTTTATTTTATCAATATTAAGTCGTGAGTTTGTATCCTGTCATTTATTCACTCTCGCGTTCTGGGTATTAATTAATGAGGATTTTCGCAAGTGTGTGTGATAAGTCGTGGATGCAAATAGAGTTCGGTTCAGCTGTTCCATTGCAGACTCCACAAACTTCATTACTTACTATTTATTTTCCTGTTTACATTCCACCTGGCTTATTGCAGACTCCACACACGCCATTATCTATTTACTTTCGTGTACATATTTTCGCTGGTTCACTGTAAAATCCACAAACTTCGTTATCTATTTACTTTCTTGTATATAATTCCGCTGTTTCATTGCAAAATCCACAAACTCCATCATCTATTTTTTATTGTACATATTCCCGCTTGTTCATTACAGAATCCACAAACATCACTCTTTATTTTCTTGTACAAATTCCTACCTTCCGCCAGATACCAAGATGGAAAAGAGACCGGGGCGATTCAGAAACTATCGTATTCGTGGCAGAGATATCAGAGCTAAAATATTTACGAGCTAGTGTCCAGAAAGCTTTTTACACATTACTTCTATGTATTCTTACGTTCTCTCAGATTCCAAGTCAAACATTAAACTCCTTCGGCGTTATTCAGAAAATTGATCGTATTCGTTGCTCACAGATAACAGAACTAAACATTTTGAAACAGTTAACGGTGTTGTGGACTCGCCCAACTCTATATGGCGTTGTCGATATCTATACAGGCGGACAAAGATTCGAGTATTTATATTGCTTGTGCTTACTGTCTTGAGGTATGGTTGTGAGACATGGACAGTGAATGGTGACTTGGAGGGTCGTATTGATGCCTTTAGTTCTAAGTGCCTTCGCAGGATCACGGGGTATCGCTGGAAAGACTTCGTGTTGAACTAGCGACTACTACTTGAAATTGAATCGAGCCTTGTTACCAATTTGGTCCATGATCGCTAACTCCAGCTGTGTGTGCACGTGGGATGCCTCCCGAACGTCGATCTTCACAGGCTAGTTTCAGTGCGAGACAACCCTGAGAGAAGGAGACCAAGGGGACGCCCACGTAACTCATGGTTAGGGCAAATCAGCTGATCTTGCCGGGAGGGACTTGTGATGAATAGGGCAGCTGCGTGGGAGGACGGCCGAGAGAATTGGAGACGAGTGAGTGAAGCAACGCACCCCGGACGTATTCTCCCCATTAGTAGTTAGTTAGTCCCAAGAGCTTCTAACACATTACCTGCATCTGTGTTTCTACTTTTCGTCAGATTCCAAAGTGAAATTGTAACTCCATCGGTGTTATTCAAAGGCTCTAACCTGTTCTAAGCTGCCAGGCCGATTAGAAGGACATAGAGAAAAATGGATAGACAGACAGGTATTTAAACATTAGATAGGTAGATAAAGCAATAGGTAAAGAGATAAGATAGGTACTGAATGAGGAGCTCGTATGGCCTTTATCTTTCTGCTTTTTCCCTTTTTCTCTTTTAGCCCCAACTCTCTCCCTCCTTTCCATTCCATTCTTTATTCCTTTCTTTCATTGTTTCATTTATATCCTTCCCCATTCCTCTTTTTCTCTTTCCTTCCCTTCTAATCTTCTAATATCACCCAATTCCTCCTTTCACCTCTCTCTCTCTCTCTCTCTCTCTCTCTCTCTCTCTCTCTCTCTCTCTCTCTCTCTCTCTCTCTCTCTCTCTCTCTCTCTCTCTCTCTCTCTCTCTCTCTCTCTCTCTCTCTCTCTCTCTCTCTCTCTCTCACGCACACTGCCCCCGTGTGTGTGTGTGTGTGTGTGTGTGTGTGTGTGTGTGTGTGTGTGTGTGTGTGTGTGTGTAAATTTCATGGCAACAACAATATTCCTTTCCTCCGTTTCCTCTTCCCTCCCTCCCTCGCTTCTTCCCTCCCTTTCTCCCTCCATTCTTCCCTCCCTTCCCTCCCTTCCCTCCCTTCCCTCCCTCCTTCCCTCCTTCCCTCCTTCCTTTCGTTCCTTCACTAACAAACTACCCCGTTTCTCCTTCCTCCCTTCCTTCCTCTCTATTCTCCTCCTCTTCCTCTTCCTCCTCTTCTTCCTCCTCCTCCTCCTCTCCCTTGTTCCCTAGGCACCTCTTTTCCTCCTCTTCTATTTCATTTATTTTTTCTTTCTCCTAGAAATTGCCTTCCTCTGTCTATAATTCTCTCTCTCTCTCTCTCTCTCTCTCTCTCTCTCTCTCTCTCTCTCTCTCTCTCTCTCTCTCTCTCTCTCTCTCTCTCTCTCTCTCTCTCTCTCTCTCTCTCTCTCTCTCTCTCTCTCTCTCTCAAACGCTGGATTAGGAGAGGAGGACGAGGAGGAAGAGGAGGAGGAGGAGGAGGAGGAGGAGGAGGTTTGAGGAGGAGGAAGAGGAAATGGAGATAGGAAGTGCAGAACGAGTAGGAGAAGGAAGAGGAAGAGGAGAGAGAAAATAGGAGGCTACGAACACACTCATAGGAGGAGGAGGAGGAGGAAACTTGAAGGTAACTGGAGATTGGCTGTCAAATGTAGACACACACACACACACACACACACACACACACACACACACACACACACACACACACACACACACACAGTATTTTCCTCTCTCTCTCTCTCTCTCTCTCTCTCTCTCTCTCTCTCTCTCTCTCTCTCTCTCTCTCTCTCTCTCTCTCTCTCTCTCTCTCTCTCTCTCTCTCTCTCTCTCTCTCTCTCTCTCTCTCTCTCTCTCTTCCTATTATTATTCACGGATGTTTTTTCTTCCTTTCATTCCTCTCTCTCTTTTCCTCTTTCCTTTCTCTAATTTTACCTTTCTCTCCTTCCTCGTTTATGCCTCTTCCTTCTTTCGGTACAAGGAGTTATGCAAATGATGATGAGAGGAGAAGGAGGAGGAGGAAGAGGAGGAGGAGGAGATAGGAGGAGGAGAAGCGATAGGATCAAAACATACATAAGAAGATAGGCCGCTAAAACGTACATGTGTGTGTGTGTGTGTGTGTGTGTGTGTGTGTGTGTGTGTGTGTGAGGGTCGTGAATGTGTTAGCTCTCGGTGAAGCTGGATCTTGTTTGCTCTCTCTCTCTCTCTTTCTCTCTCTCTCTCTCTCTTTCTCTCTCTCTCTCTCTCTCTCTCTCTCTCTCTCTCTCTCTCTCTCTCTCTCTCTCTCTCTCTCTCTCTCTCTCAGCACCGTCGTTTGTTCTTTTTTTCTTCGTCGTTTCTGCTTCGAATTTCCATTTTTATTTGTTTTCCGTCTCCTATTTTTCTTATTTTTATCCTTTTTCCTCCTTCCTCCTTTTTTTTAGTTCTGGTTTTGCCATTCCCAAACGCCAATGGCCTCTTTTCTCTTCCTCCTCCTCCTCCTTTCTCTTCCTCCTCTTTCTCTTCTTTTCTTTTTCGTCTTTTTTTGTATTATCTTTTCTCCTCACTTTTTTAGCTTTTCATCCTGTTCTCATCTCCTTTCTTTTGCTTTCCTTTCTTTTCCGTTCATTTTTCTCCTCTTTCTGCTCACCTTTTACTCCATTTTCCCTTCTTAGTCTTCCTCCTCCTCCTACTCCTCCTCCTCTTCCTCTTCCTTCAACTTTTATTCATCCTTCTTTTCCTTCTCCTCATCTCGCATTATTTTCTCTTCTGTTTCCATCTCCTCTGTCTCTTTACCTTTTATTATTTCTTTTCCTCTTTCTCCTTTTTTTCATTGACATTCTCTTCTCTTCCTCTTCCTTCTCCTCTTCTTCTTCCTCCTCCTCCTCCTCTTTTTCTTTCTCTTGCTCCTCCTCTTCAAACAGAAATTATCTTGCAAATCCTTTTTTTTTTTAGCTTTTTATCTTTTCTTTTGTTTTCTTATCTTCTCTTTTCCTGTTATCTCTTTTCCCTCCTCCTCCTCCTCCTCCTCGTCCTCGTCCTACTCCTAGTCTTTCTCCTCCTCGTCCTTCTCCATCTATCCAATCTCTTTTATATTCCCTCCACCCTTTTCCCTTATTCTAATTTTCCTATTCCTCTCATTCTTCTACCCCTCTTTCTCTTCTTCGTCTTCTTTCCCTTCATCTTCTTTTTCTTGTGCGGTCTTTTGCTATATTTTCTCCACATCCATCTGCTTTCTCTCTTCTCTTCCCCTTCTCTTCTTTCCCTTTTTTTTGATTTTCCTTTCTTTTTTATTGTCTAGTGTTCTCCTCTTCCTTCTTTTATTGTGACATGTTTTTTTCTTTTTCTTTGGTCTCCTATATTTTCTCTTCTCTTCTCTTCCTTACTTTCTCATCATTGTTATTCTTTCCTCTACCTCTCTCTGATTCCATTCTTTACTCCTTCCTTTTTTCTTTCCACATTTTTACTTCTTTTCTGTATTTTCTCTTCTTTTTTCTTCCCTTCTCTTCTCCATTTTCCTTCACTTCCTTTTCCCTTCCTCCTTCTTTTCTCTCCTATCTTCTCTCCTTTTTCCTTTTCTTTCTTTCCTTCTCTCTCCTCTTCGCTCTCCTCTTTTCTCTCCCTTCTCTCTCCTCCTCTCTCTCCCATCTCTCTCCTCCTCTCTACCTTCTCTCTCCCTTCTCTCTCCTCTACTCCCTCCTCTTCTCTTTCCTTTTCTCTCTCCTCTTCTCTCCCTTCTCTTTCCTCTGCTCTCTTTCTCTTTTTCAATATTTTAACGCTAACAAACAGACGATGAAAAATGGAAAGATATATAGCATTGACCTAGATCAAGGGGGGGGGGGGGGGTTACATGCAAACAAGGGAGAAAAGAGGGGCTCGAATGTTTGGTCAGGTCAAGGGCAGGTAAAGCTCATGTTAAGGTCAGGTCTAGTAAGGTCAAGGTCACGTCCGGATCAAGTCAGTCAAGGTCACGTCAAGGTCAAGTCAGGTTAGGTCAGGTCAGGTCACTTTGTTGAGATAACACGTTGGAAAAAAATACGTTTCCTGTCCTTCATATTTTGTCTTTTAGGTTTTGAAGAGGAAGACGAGGAGTATGAGTATGAGTATGAGGAGGAGCATCATTGTATATTGCTATCTCTTGTTATGCTCAATCGTGTGTAATGTTCATGTGTGTGTGTGTGTGTGTGTGTGTGTGTGTGTGTGTGTGTGTGTGTGTGTGTGTGTGTGTGTGTGTGTGTGTAGAATATTGCAGATGTTGTGATGACATAATACCAATGCAAGAAGATGGGGAGGAGAAGGAGGAAGAGAAGGAGGAGGAGGAATACATAGGAATACATAGGAAGAACAGACACCAGAAGACCTGACGGTCTATGGCGAGGGTGTCTGTTTACTACCGCTACTACTAGTAAACTACGTGTGGTAGGACAGGATAGAACAGATGATGGCTCCTCCCCACCCACCTCTCCCTCCGGCAACGTGCCGGCAGGAAATAGTTAGAAGAAAGGAGGAGGAGGAGGAGGAGGAGGAGGAGGAGGAGACGGAGACAGTTATGTTGCATCTTCCGTTTCATTCCTGTTAGTGTGTGTGTGTGTGTGTGTGTGGTTGAATCAGTGAGACAGATAGGTAGATAGATAGATAAATAAGGAGAGAGAGAGAGAGAGAGACACACACACACACACACACACACACACACACACACACACACACACACACATTCAGGAGGAGTTAGCTAGGGAAGGGAGGCAAGTTTTATCTCCCTTCCTCCTTCCTTCCCCACTCTCCCTCTCCCTCTTCATCCCTTCCTTGCTCCCTTCCTTCATTCCTTCTTCCTCTCTTGATTGATCTATCCGTCCAGCTCTCCTCAGTTTGCTTCCATTTTTTTCCTTCTCTCTCTCTCTCTCTCTCTCTCTCTCTCTCTCTCTCTCTCTCTCTCTCTCTCTCTTTTTTTTTTTTTTATTTAAACATGTTCAGTACATTAGTACATGGCAGTATTATTTGTCTATGCTAAAGTTCCCCCGACCGTTGGGGAGCTATTTAAAAGCTTCTGCCGATTATATTATACAATTATATACATGTTTACGGTGGGTGTAGGAGTAGCCACCTGTGGGACGCAACCTTCATCTGCTGAGTGGACAGTTGTGTCACATCCACATCAGCAGTGAGGTTGTTCCACCACACCACCGCTGCGATGGAGAAGGCACGTTGGTGGGTGCTGGAGCGGGCCATTGGCACTTCCAGGAGGGAGGCGTTGCTCAGCACCGTTCTCGTGCTGCGCTCAGACCTCCTCCAGGTAGCCCTCAGGTCCGTCAGGTGGGGCACTAGGCCCACTTGTGCCTTGTAGCACCGTCAGGGCAGCGCGGCGACGGTGCTCCAGGCTGTTCAGCTGGTTCGTGGCTGGTCTTGCCCTTCCTTCGTGTGGGTGTTGTTGTTGTTGTTGTCGCTGTGTCTCCCACTGGCTCGGTCGGTGGTGCTGGGTGCCGTTGATGAGGCGTTCGGCCCTCCTCTGCACCTTGTCTAGCAGGTTGAGGTGGCAGCGGGCGCTGGCCATCCAGGTGAGCGGTGCATACTCCATCACTGGACGGACTTGTGCCTTATAGAGGTGTTCAGGCCTTCAGCATCGAGGAGGTTCTTCATGCGGCGCAGGAGGTTCACCTTCTGGGAGGCTTTGTGCGCCACCCTTTCAAGGTGACGGTCAAACCGCAGCTGGGAGTCCACCTCCACGCCCAGGATGTCGACGCTGGACTGTAGAGGGATGATGTCATTCCCGAATCTCAGTCTGCCGTGGAGTTGCCTCGCGTCCTCCGAGAACGTGATATTACCATGGCCTGGGTTTTGTCAGGGGCAAACCTGACTTGCCACCTCTTTCCCCAGGCCATTATGTCTGCCAACTGTCTGTTGACGGACTCTATCACGTCCTGGGCTTCCTCCTCTTGTATGTTCTGGAGAGGGTGCAGTCGTCGGCGTAAGCGCTTGCTGCCGGGATGGTTTGCAGGAGGTCGTTAAAGTATATGTTCCACAGAATAGGTCCAAGGACGGACCCCTGTGGAACGGAGGCCTCCACCGGGAAGCTGGTCGAGGTGCTTCCGTTGACTGCTACGTGGAGGCTCCTGCCTAACAGGTAGTTTGAGAGCAGGCGCAGCAGGTCCCCCGTGATGCCTAGTTGCTGTAGCTTCGCCGTCAGACCGCGGTGCCAAACGGAGTCGAACGCGCCAGCTATATCCAGGGCAATCACGAGAGAGGGGTGGCCGTCATCAAGGGCGTCATGCCAGGACTTTGAGAGGAGAAGGAGGAGGTCTGAGGTAGAGCCCTTCCGAAAACCAAACTGCTTCGGTGACTGCAGGTGGTTTTCCTCGAGGAAGGATGTCAATTGCTCTGATGATCCTCTCAAATATCTTGCTGATGATTGGGAGGAGTGATATTGGCCTGTAATTGCCTGGCTCGGACCTGGATTTTTCTTGTGTACAGGTGTGACTCTGGCCTCCTTCCACTGTGCAGGCCACACCCCGCTCTGCAGGCATCGCCGGAAGATCTGGGCGAGGGGGCTGGTGAGCTCATCGGAGCATCGCCGCAGTAAGTATGGACTCACGCTGTCAGGGCCTGGGGCCTTCCTGGTGTTGACGCCCCTCAGATGTCTCCTGACAGCGTCCTCAGAGATTAGCACATTCTCTAGTCTTGAGGCGATGAGTTGGGGAGGGTGGGCGGCTGCCTGTCTGGCTCCTGGGTTGTCATCTTTTGACTGAAGTGACAGGCCAGCAGGTCAGCCTTTTCCCGGCTGGTGATGGCCAGGTCCCCGTCAGGTTTCCTCAGGGGCGGGATACGTTCCTGGGGGGTAAGGCCTTGCTGTTCCTTCACCAGCCCCCACCACTGTTTCGGGTCGGTTTGGTTAGAGGACAGCTTTCTCCTCCTGTCGGTATCCCACCTTTCTTTTGCCCACTTTGCTGTCCTCGTCATATTTTTGCAGGCTCGTCTGTGTTGGGCCTTATTTTCCTGCGTGGGGTGTCTTTTATATCTTGTCCAAGCCTTGTGTTTCCTTTCGGCTGCAATACGGCACCTGTACCCGAACCAAGGCTGGTCTTTTGGGCTGGATGAGTAGGTGCGGTGGGGGACGTGTTGCTGCTGGACGGTATTGAGGACAGTGGTGAGGGCGGAGACGTCATGTTGTGGGTCACCGTTAAGGACTGTGCCCCAAGCAGTCGCTGCCAGGGCCTGCCTTGCAGCCGTCCAGTCCGCGCGGTCCCACAGCCAGATGACTCGCTGGTGTTCCTCTTCACGCGCTGGGGCCAGGCTGATGGTGGTGAGTATGGCATTGTGGTCGGAACTGCCCACACGGTCTAGTGGGCAGCACAGCACGCATTCACACTGCAGGTCTGTGAGCACAGGGTCCAGGGAGCCTCCTCGCTGATGTGTCGGGAACTCAACATGGTTGTGCAATCCATGCACCGCTGTGAGCTCGGTGAAGGCCCTCGCCACCAGGTGTTGATTTAGGTCGCCCACAACCATCGCGTACTGACAGCTGTGGGCAGCCATAAGGTCGTCCAGGTGCTCTGTGAGGTAGGTGAGGGGGGCGCTGCCTTGCCACTGTGGCCGGTACATGGCACAGAGTAGCAGAGCGCTCCTGTCCTCGAGAATGATGCGGAGGAATATCGTCTCTATGTCCTGGGGAGTGTCTGTGGTGAGGGCGTCCATCTGCAGGCCGTTTCGGTGGCAAACAGCAATGCCTCCCCCCTGTCCTGTGTGGCGGTCTCGTCTGGCCCAGTGCGAGTACCCGGGGATCTTATCACAGGTGGTGGCACATGTGTCGTCCAGGAAGGTCTCCACTGTCACCACTATGTCGATGTGGTGCCTGAGGACGAAGGCGTGTGTCAGCTCCCCGATGTTGGTCCTAAAGCCTCGTACGTTGGCGGACAGAATCTTGAGGCCGCTGGTGTCCGTATCGCCTTATCGGATCAACGATAGGGGAGTGTGCAGGGGATGAGGCCAGGATGGGTAGGATGGGGCGTGCACCGCTTGCTGATAGGGAGCAGGCTGGGTGATAGGTGGCTGGTGTTCAGACAGGATTGCTCGAAGCAGTCGTTCCTGTCTGATGTCGGCGGCTCGAGCGTAACACTCGTCATCGGTGTGTCCTCGCCGCTGGCAATACGCACACTCTAGACTTCGCTTTGCTTCTGCCTGCCTCTTGCGACACTGGTCAGCGAGGTGCCCACGTCGGCCACAGAAGTCGCAGATGGTCTCAGAGCAGTGATTAACTGTGTGGCCGCGCTGACGGCACCTGCCACAGAAGGGTGGTGAGGCCTGAGTCCAGAGGGGTTGGGGGCGATGGTGTGTGCCGTGGTGTGTCTCCGCGTCCGCGGTTGTAGTGGTGATGGTGGCGGGAGGACGGGAGGGGTAGGAGGTGGATCGGCTGGGAGAGGGGGGGTTTCTGTTTCTGACAGAGGGCGGGGGGGTCTGTGTGGCCTGGGTGGGTTGGCCCGGCCGGCGGCGAGGGGGTGGGGCTGTCTCGGCGTCATCTGGGGGGTCGTGAGTCACCTTCCTCAGTGCTCTAGGCTTCCTGATTCCCACCAGCCGCGCCACCTGGGGTGGAGGAGCACACCTCCTGCCAGTCCTGGTCAATTTTACTTGGCAGGGCACTTGTGGCTTGTGTGGTGGGGGGAGGGATGGGGGTGTCCTGTTCAACTTGTGCCAGGGAGTCCATGGAGCTGATGGTTTCAACCAAGGCTTCTCTTTGTTTCCTCGTTCTTTCACTCCGCGCCCGATATGTCTCCACAATGCACTTAAGGCCGTGTACCTCATTCCTTAGTCGGAGAATGATGTCAACAAGGCCTTCAGGCAGGTTGAGAGAAGATCCTCCTGACGGCGCTGTCCTCCGTTTCAATTGGTGGTTGTGGGGCGAGCGGGTCGGGCTGGGGGGCTGCTGGCGTGCTGGGCGGTGTGTCTTCAGCGGCCGCGTAGGTGACGGGGTGAGGAATGCCGGCTGCTCGCCTCAATCCCTCAGTCGTGGAGCAGCAGAAAGGGCCATCATTGAAGCAGTCTGCGCAGGCCAGGTTTGGACAGTCTGGCTGGCTGCAGGCCGTGGAGGGCTTCACACGGACAGAGTAGCTGCACACACAGCAATATTTTGCCCCAGGATAGCCTGACTGTCCTGCCCAGGCAATTTGCTGATGCTGGTGGGGGCCTCAGTGAGAGTGAGGGAGGCCATGATGGTGGTGTGGGTCGATGCGCACGAGAGGTCAGGTCAGGGTGGGATGGGGGTGTCTCTAATCTCGCCTTGGAATGCGAGGGGCGGGCGCGGCCTGTTTCCGAGGGGCCCTGTCCCAGGGGATTTACAGCTCTGGGCGAGGTGAGGTCAGCGTGTTTCGTGGAGTTGCCTCTCACTGTTCACTATTTTGTAGTTTTTTCCACACACGCTTGAACACTTTGATAGAAAGAATGTTTCACAGATCTCGGAAGCTAATTTTTTCGCTCGTTGATGGTCGTTCTTGCGCCACTAAACACTTCACTGTCCACAGGCTCCGTCCCGCGTGAGGGCAATGGAGCACAGAGGGGCGAATTTCCAAGGTTGTGTAAGGGCACACACACACACACAGTACTTCCTGTGCGCTACTTGTCCACTGCACAGCACCCGGGAAGCGATGGTAATCCCAACGTGTTGAGGATAAGAAGAAATATCGTTCTGCTTCCACACAGTGTCCAATATCACGGAGCGAACCCGAGCGTGACCTGACCCCACGGCGTCTCAACTCTCTCTCTCTCTCTCTCTCTCTCTCTCTCTCTCTCTCTCTCTCTCTCTCTCTCTCATCATTTATCATATCTCCCTTCTCTCTCTGTCTCGTTTTTTCTTTATTTTAACTCCTACCTCTTAATCCCTATTCACACACAGGTGATCTCGGGACGAAAGCGCCACGATACTGGTTCGTTCTGGTATCGTTGGAAATTGGTGCACTTTGGCCCGTCCCAGGGGTGTGGATGTTTTGACACGACGCTTGCAAGAGTATTTCCCGAATGCTGGACGGAAACTGCACAACCATAACGATGGCTGCCCGACAGCTGCCCGTTATCCGAACGACCGACGATGATCAATCTTGAGATTTGAATTTAATATTTTTTTTCAGAATACGATTCCTGCCCGACTAGTGTCCGGCAACAAAACGACAGTAAAGAACACTGCCCGATTGCTAAACGAATGTTGCTCGATTACTGGACGAATGGAGAATGACTCCTGACAGGGTATGTGCCGCCCCCTTTCCCTCACTCGCTGATCTGGGAACTGGGTGTGGCCTTGATATGCATGCTGGCGTCCTGGCCCTACCAAACACACACATACACACACACACACAAAAAAAAAAAAAAATCACATGTCCGCCCGCCATCAGTGAGCTCTTGGTAGCGAAATGCCAGGTGACTGGGCCATGATATCATTCGGTTGTGCAAGTGCAGCACACATGGGGATCAGGTCACGGTAGCACACAGGGGCGTCAGAAGTGAGGGTGGGCAGGGCGACAGGGAGTATCAGGACGTCAATTAGGGTTGCAGGACTTCGAGGGGAAGCGAGTATGGTGTCGTTTTTTGTAGCCAAAGGGCTGCAAAGTTGCCAAACCACTCGCGCGCTGATGACATATCGGGCAGCACTCATTTAGCTATCGTTCAGTATTCGCTCATTAAACGATTCGCCGGGAAGCTATCACGCAGCTGCGGTGCAGCTGTCAGGCAGCTGTCTGGAAGCTGTTGTAACGGTCAAAATTTTAATTTCGGGCTGCACGATGACTGCAGCACTCCTGCCCGATCTTTGACAAGGTCGCCGGCCACGCCGATGGCTGCCCGAAAAATAAGCTCAGCGCTTATTTTTCGTGGTCCTAGCCAACTCATCGTCCAGCAGTCGGGGTGTACGGATTTCTCCATCGATGGCTAGCCGATGTGCTACGAATATGAACCTGAATGCTGCACGAATGGCAGTCAGGCAGCTGTCGCGTTCAGGATCGTTTATGTGTGAAAGCACCTTTACTCATGTTTCCTACCTACTTCCTTTTCCTTCTTTACTTCTCCTCCTCCTCCTCCTCCTCCTCCTCCTCTCTTTACCCTTGAATGGACACAACCAAGGGGAATTTTAATAAACCTGTTGATGTGCTGAAAGTTCAATATCGTCAATCACCCTACGTTTTTTTAAGCTCCAAGGAACATGAACTTACGGCCTTGGCTTTCCGTAGTGTCCCATTGGCCTTGTGTAACCTCCTTTTATCCTTTCCTTCTGTACGAGTATTTTCGAACTGAGTCATCCGCCACTGCAACAACCTTCCTGCAGATGTTGTTAGTGTGAGAGCGGCCACCCTAGTTAAAAATTGCATAGGCCTTTACTTTTTGGTGTAGAGAGTAGGCTGAACGTACCCGGGAAATGCTTCAATGTGTTCTGCATGTTACTGAAATGGCTGGCGCGTTAGATAAGATCACGAAAGCCGGCAGCCTCGTAACATGACAACGGGCTTTCTGCTTAATCCTCTGTGCTTCCATCCTTCCTACTCTTCATAATTTCCCTCTTCTTCTTCCTCCTCCCCCTCCTCCTCCTCCTCCTTCTCCTCCTCCTCCTCCTCCCCCTCCTCCTCCCCCTCCTCTTCCTCGTCCTCCCCCTCCTCCTCCCCCTCCTCCTCCCCCTCCTCCTCCCCCTCCTCCTCCTCCTCCTCCCCCTCCTCCTCCTTCTCCTCCTCCTCTTCCTCCTCTTCCTCCTCCTCCTCGTCCTCCTCCTCTTCCTCCTCTTCATCCCTCACTCTGTCAAACGACTCAATCTCTCTCTCTCTCTCTCTCTCTCTCTCTCTCTCTCTCTCTCTCTCTCTCTCTCTCTCTCTCTCTCTCTCTCTCTCTCTCTCTCTCTCTCTCTCTCTCTCTAAATGTGTGTCAGTTTGTGTGTGTGTGTGTGTGTGTGTGTGTGTGTGTGTGTGTGTTTGTGTTTGTGTTTGTTTGTGTGTGTTTGTGTGTAACTGTTATCTCCTACTTCTCCTCCTCCTCCTCCTCCTCCTCCTCCTCCTCCTTTTCCTCCTCCTCCTCCTCCTCCTCCTCCTCCTCCTATTCCTCTTTCTCTTACTTTTCTTCCTTATCCTCTTCCTCTCTCCTTCTCTTCCTCCTCCTCCTCCTCCTCCTCCTCCTCCTCCTCCTCCTCCTCCTCTTTCTGCCTCCCTGCTCGGAGAAATAACCGGCTTTGCTACGCCATGTTCAAATAACTTTCCTTAGTCGAGAGAGAGAGAGAGAGAGAGAGAGAGAGAGAGAGAGAGAGAGAGAGATATGGAGGTAACGTCTCTCCATTACCTCCAGACTCTCTTCCGCATCCTCCACCTGCACAGAGACATTTTTCCTCTCTCTCTCTCTCTCTCTCTCTCTCTCTCTCTCTCTCTCTCTCTCTCTCTCTCTCTCTCTCTCTCTCTCTCTCTCTCGATAGACAAATCCTCTCGGAGTAAATCTGTCTTAAGCAATCTATTCCATCCTCCTCCGCCCCTCCCCTCCTTCTCTCCCTCCTCCTTTCCCCTCCCTCCTTTCCCTCCCTCCTTCTCTCCTTCCTTTCTCTCCTCCTCCCTCTCCCCTTTCCTTCTTTCCGTTTCGTCTGTCTACCTTTTCTAAACCCTCCCCCCCCTCTCTCTCTCTCTCTCTCTCTCTCTCTCTCTCTCTCTCTCTCTCTCTCTCTCTCTCTCTCTCTCTCTCTCTCTCTCTCTCTCTCTCTCTCTCTCTGTTATTCGTCCTCTCCTTCTCTTTTCCTTCCTTCCTCTTTTTCATTTATTTTATTCCTTCTCTGACTTCACCTTCTCTTTTTTTTTGTTTTATCTTCCTTTAGTTTTTTTCTCCTTCTCTTCCTCCTTTCTCTGCTCCTTTCCTTTTTCTTTTTTATTCTTTCGCTTTTTTTCCTTTCCGTGTTCTTAGTTTTTTTCATCAAATTTTCTGTCTTGTTCTTATCCATCTGCTTTGTTTTCTTTTTCCTTCTTTTTTGTCAGTTTCTCCATTATTCTCATTCTCTCGTTTTCATTACCTCCTCTCTCCTTATCTTCTTCCTCTATTTCCTCCTTCTTTATTTTTATTTATCCTCCTCCTCCTCCTCCTCCTTCCAAACTATCTCCAAACTATCTCCCCATCGTTTCCTTTATTCTCTTCCTCTCTCATTCCTTCTTATCTCCCACCTTTCTCTCTCTCTCTCTCTCTCTCTCTCTCTCTCTCTCTCTCTCTCTCTCTCTCTC
>NC_066519.1:4955981-5068481 GCF_024679095.1 Eriocheir sinensis
CTCACGACAGATACTTCCAAGGGCCGCCAAGGAGATAAGCTGGTTCTCAGTAGTGCTTTTTCACGTTCACGGTGCAGAAGGCTCGCCAAACTATTACTTGGCTCGTAACACTACCCATGGAAAGACTAACGCATCCTCACGACAGATATTTCCAAAGGTCGCCAAGGAGATAAGCTGGTTCTCAATAGTGCTTTTTCACGTTCACGGTGCAGAAGGCTTCTCAAACTATTGCTTGGCTCGTAACACTACCCATGGAAAGACTAACGCATCCTCACGACAGATATTTCCAAGGGTCGCAAAGGAGATAAAGCTGGTTCTCAAAAGTGCTTTTTCACGTTCACGGTGCAGAAGGCTCGCCAAACTATTGCTGGTCTCGTAACACTACCCATGGAAAGACTAACGCATCCTCACGACAGATACTTCCGAGGGCCGCAAAGGAGATAAAGCTTGTTCTCAGGAGTGCTTTTTCACGTTCACGGATCGGAAGCCTTGTCAAACTATTATTATTATGCTCATAAGATTACCCATCGAAAACCTAACGCATCCTCACCACAACTATTGCTAAGGGCCGCAAAGAAAATAAGTATTGTTTTCATGAGTGTTTTTCACGTTCACGATGCAGAAGCCTTGTCAAACTATCACTAGGCTCGTAAAACTACCCATGGAAAACCTAGCGTATCCTCACCACAACTATTTATTTCCAAGTGCCGCAAGGAAAATGAGTAGCGTTTTCAAGTGTTTTTCACGTTCACGGTGCAGAATGCTTCTCAGACTATCACCAGGCTCATAAAACTATATGGCGAAGCAGTTCATTTATTCATTCACTTAGTCATTCATTACCGTGTGTGTTTTTTTAGAATTAGTTGTGGTGAGGATGCATTAGGTTTTCCATGGGTGATCTTAGGAGCATAATAATTGTTTGACAAAGCTTCTGATTCGTGAACGTGAAAAAGTACTCCAAAGAACCTGCTTTATCTCCTTTGCTTTATCGCCTTTAGCACCCAAGGAAATACTACAAACACAACCTCTACTAAAGCCTAATTAATGTGGGTGTTTGGGCCTCGAAACGTTTGAGAATAATATATTATGTGCGAGAGATCAGAGCCATGGGCATTACCGAGTGTCTGGAAAAAGAGTGTGGAGTGTGTAAAGATGAATTAAGAGATTAAGGCTGTCTGTCACTATTATGGGAAAGAAAGCAGCAACAGATGCATAAAACATCGCACTAAAGGGGACACAATAAAGTCAACTGAAATCAACGAGCGGGAATGATAAGAGCACATTTTATTATCATTATGAGAGATGAATCAGAGAGGGAGGAGTGGGGACGCTATACTCCGCCTGCTCATTAGCCGCCAAATACTTGAGACGTCGAGACAGAGAATAGGAAAGCAATGAGAGAAGTAGAAAGAGGGCGAGAGAGTGTAGAAGATTATTGGAGTGGAGAGACAGAGGGGGAGGAGACAGGACAGCAGATGGACGGAAAGTGGCAGATTGTGTATTAACTTTAATATATAGAACCAAGGGTAGATCGTTCAACAGATGGTGTGATTAACCTCCTCCTCCTCCTTTAAAAATAGAGGTCTAAGGAACGTTTACATCGCGACTGGAAACTGCAGCCACGAGACAGAAGCGAATGTAAACGTTTGGTCGAGACACATGAATGGAAGTGAAGCGATACAGACTGATGATGGTGATGATGATGATAGTGATGATGGTGATGATGGTGATGATGATGGGAATGATGATGATAGTGATTACGGTGATAATGGTGATGATGGTGATGTGATGATGGTGGTGATGGTGATGATGATGATAATGGTGATGATGGTGATGATGATGATGGTGATGGTGGTGATTGTGATGATGGTGATGATGGTCATAATGATGATGATGATGATGATGGTGAGATGGTGATGGTGATGATAATGATGAAGATGATGGTTATGGTGGTGATGGTGATGGTAGTGATTGTGATGATGGTGATGATGATGATGATGATGGTGAGATGGTGATGGTGATGATGGTGATGATAATGATGAAGATGATGGTTATGGTGGTGATGGTGATGATGGTGATGATGATGATGATGATGATGATGATGAGATGGTGATGATGGTGATGATAATGATGAAGATGATGGTTATGGTAGTGATGGTGATGATGATGATGATGGTGATGCTCGGGTGGTTGTGTTTCTTTTTGTACTTATTCAACTCCCTTGTTTATATTTGTTTGCTATACATATTTTTTACTTTATATATATATATATATATATATATATATATATATATATATATATATATATATATATATATATATATATATATATATATATATATTTATTTATTTATTTATTTATTTATTTATTTATTTATTGATTGATTGATTGACTTTAATTGTTTACTTCATTTATATTTCAGTTGCTTCGTTTACTTTATGCATATTATTATTTAAATAATCCTTTACTCCCTTAAAATAGCAAGAACTAAAAACCAGTGATAAAAGCAACAAAAAGGTAATAGAAAAATAAGTGTAAAAGTTTAAGGCTAGAGAGAGAGAGAGAGAGAGAGAGAGAGAGAGTTACATAGATAAACAGACCACACTGGCCCTAAGCCCCAAACTAGGTGGTCTATCTTAAACCTAAGTGACAGTTGCTATGCGGCCACCATGGCGTTGAAACTGATCTAGTGAACATTTAGATGGAGGAGATAGCGGTCAAGATTATTCTTTAACGATGCAATCGAGTTACCCTGCACCACTGATGGTGTTAATCTGTTCCAATCTTGAACGACAGCATTAGTGAAGAAGAATTTTGTGCAATCTGAATGAACTTTTCTACATTTGAGTTTAGCGCCATTATTTCTCGTTCGCGTCGAATCATCCATCACAAACAGCTTGGTCGGATCCACGTTGGTAAAACCGTTAAGTATTTTAAAGGACTCGATCAGTTTTCCTCTGAGGCGGCGTTTTTCAAGAGAAAACAGGTTTAGAGGTGACCGCCTTTCCTCGTAGGGTTTGTTTCGTAATGAAGGAATCATCTTGGTTGCTCTACGCTGAACACCTAATTTAGCAATGTCTTTCGCATGGTGGGGAGACCAAAACTGTGCAGCATACTCCAAATGAGGTCTGACGAAACTATTATACAAAGGTAGTATAACATCTTTATTCTTGAATGATCTAACCGATCATCCTGTTTGCTTTTTTAACGGACTCGTTGCACTGCTGGGAAAACTTGAGGTTAGACGCGACTGTGACGCCAAGATCTTCTTCCGAGTGAACGCCTTTAACTTTAACGCCGCACATCTCATAGTCCTTCTTTATATTTCTAAATCCAGCCTGCAGAATCTGGCACTTGTTTATATTAAAAGGCATTTTCCATTTTACTGACCAATCTGATATTTTACGCAAATCTTCTTGTAGGCTCCGCCTGTCACATTCCGTAAATACCGCATTGCCGATTTTCGTGTCGTCCGCAAATTTACTAATGAAATTATTTAGACCAAGGTCAATGTCGTTGATGTAAATGACGAAGAGAACGGGTCCCAGGACAGAGCCTTGGGGGACACCACTAGTGACTGGCATCCACTCAGAGGTCACTCCATTTATTACAACTCTTTGCTTTCTGTTGCTTAGCCAGTGCTTGATCCATTCGTGAAGCTTACCCCTGATACCTATTTCCTTGATTTTATGAAGCAACTTGTAGTGTGGGACTTTATCAAACGCCTTCTGGAAGTCCAAATAAATAATATCAAGTGATTTAGAAACATCATAGACTGCAAAAAGCTCGTTATAGAACGTTAATAGATTCGACAAACAAGATCTGCTGTTACGGAAACCATGTTGCGAGTCCAGGATTAGCAAATTAACTCTAAGTAGTTAACTACTTTATCTCGAATAATTGTCTCAAATAATTTACCAATAATTGAAGTTAAGCTGATTGGCCTGTAATTATCCGTTAATTTTCGGTCGCCTTTTTTGAAAATGGGTGTTACGTTAGCTATTTTCCAATCACTAGGAACGATACCATGGTGCAAAGACATATTAAACAGCATTGTTTAAGGTCTGAGTATCTCTTTTGATATTTCTTTAAGTAATTTTGGATATATTTTATCGGGTCCTGGACTTTTGTTAGTTTTAAGTGACTGCAGCGCTTTGAGAACCTCATAGTGTTAGGAACAGCAGGAATATCGGTAGAATTACTATTAAAAACCAAGGCAAAATAAGAATTTAACGTGTTCGCTGTGCGTTGGCTGTCTGTCACGATATTGCCCGAAGTATCTGTTAATTGGCCAATCCCACTTCGAATCTTTTTTGTTGTTTATATATCTAAAAAACTTTTAGGATCTGACTTGCAATTTACCGCAATGTTTACTTCGTACCTCCGTTTCGCCTGTTTGATTAAACTTTTGACTTGTCGTCTTGCTTCGTAGTACCGTGTGCTATTTTCGGTAGAGTTATCGATTTTTTTTTGCCTATATAACAAGTTCCTCTTTTGGAGAGCAAGTTTGATTTCATTATTAAACCACGGAGGATTTTTAACTTTTCGGAGCTTTTCACAAGATTGCACGGATTTATTTTGTTCAGTTATTAATCGAGCTTTAAAGTCTTGCCAAGATTCTTCGACGTCGATGTTGGATACTAAGTGAAAGTTCATTAATGTCTGTCTTATTCTTTCAAAATCCGCTCTTTTAAAATTGGGAACCAATTCCTTATTCTCTGCAATCCTTGTTTGAGCTCTTATGTCGAGACGCACCAGTCTATGATCGCATGATCCGAGGTGCTCGCCAACGCTAACATTGTCTACTAAGTTCTCTTGGGCTACTAATACAATATCAAGAATATTATTATCGCGCGTTGGTCCACTAACCATTTGGCTAAGGCAGTTATTTTCAACGAAGTCTAGCATCCTGTGCGATTCCCCCTCGGATCCCGTGAGTGTCTGCCCGTCTATATGCGGTAGATTAAAATCGCCCAAAATCAATGCATCACTGTCTCGGAGAGTTCTTTGCAAAACCCTATACATTATTTCATCACACCCGGAGGCTTATAAGTGACGGATATGTTGATTTTTAATTGATCGGTATTTGTACTCACGCTCAAGTGTCCTACAGTACTCTCCCCTGGTGGTTTACCAACGGACTGTAAGCTACTTTTGACGTAAAGAGCCACTCCTCCACCTCTACGATTAACTCGGTCTTTATTGAAATATATAAAGTTATCTATATTATATTCAGAAATTAAGTCATTATTAGCGGTGTCAATAAATGTTTCAGTTACGGCAATTACATCAAAGTCTTCTGTTTAAGTTAGGCACTGCAATTCATCGATCTTATTTCTTAAGCTTGAGAGAGAGAGAGAGAGAGAGAGAGAGAGAGAGAGAGAGAGAGAGAGAGAGAGAGAGAGAGAGAGAGAGAGAGAGAGAGAGAGAGAGAGAGAGAGAGAGAGAGAGAGAGAGAGAGAGAGAGAGAGAGAGAGAGAGAGAGAGAGAGAGAGAGAGAGAGAGAGAGAGAGAGAGAGAGAGAGAGAGAGAGAGAGAGAGAGAGAGAGAGAGAGAGAGAGAGAGAGAGAGAGAGAGAGAGAGAGAGAGAGAGAGAGAGAGCTGCGCCTGCTCTCAAACTACCTGTTAGGCAGGAGCCTCCACGTAGCAGTCAACGGAAGCACCTCGACCAGCTTCCCGGTGGAGGCCTCCGTTCCACAGGGGTCCGTCCTTGGACCTATTTTGTGGAACATTTACTTTAACGACCTCCTGCAAACCATCCCGGCAGCAAGCGCTTACGCCGACGACTGCACCCTCTCCAGAACATACAAGAGGGAGGAAGCCCAGGACGTGATAGAGTCCGTCAACAGACAGTTGGCAGACATAATGGCCTGGGGAAAGAGGTGGCAAGTCAGGTTTGCCCCTGACAAAACCCAGGCCATGGTAATATCACGTTCTCGGGAGGACGCGAGGCAACTCCACGGCAGACTGAGATTCGGGAATGACACCATCCCTCTGCAGTCCAGCGTCGACATCCTGGGCGTGGAGGTGGACTCCAAGCTGCGGTTTGACCGTCACCTTGAAAGGGTGGCGCAAAAGCCTCCCAGAAGGTGAACCTCCTGCGCCGCATGAAGAACCTCCTCGATGCTGAAGGCCTGAACACCCTCTATAAGGCACAAGTCCGTCCAGTGATGGAGTATGCACCGCTCACCTGGATGGCCAGCGCCCGCTGCCACCTCAACCTGCTAGACAAGGTGCAGAGGAGGGCTGAACGCCTCATCAACGGCACCCAGCACCACCGACCGAGCCAGTGGGAGACACAGCGACAACAACAACAACAACAACACCCACACGAAGGAAGGGCAAGACCAGCCACGAACCAGCTGAATAGCCTGGAGCACCGTCGCCGCGTCGCTGCCCTGACGGTGCTACACAAGGCACAAGTGGGCCTAGTGCCCCACCTGACGGACCTGAGGGCTACCTGGAGGAGGTCTGAGCGCAGCACGAGAACGGTGCTGAGCAACGCCTCCTCCTGGAAGTGCCAATGGCCCGCTCCAGCACCCACCAACGTGCCTTCTCCATCGCAGCGGTGGTGTGGTGGAACAACCTCACTGCTGATGTGGATGTGACACAACTGTCCACTCAGCAGATGAAGGTTGCGTCCCACAGGTGGCTACTCCTACACCCACCGTAAATATGTATATATATAATTGTATAATATATTGTATAATAATTGTATAATATAATCGGCAGAAGCTTTTAAATAGCTCCCCAACGGTCGGGGGAACTTTAGCATAGACAAATAATACTGCCATGTACTAATGTACTGAACACGTTTAAATAAAAAAAAAAAAGAGAGAGAGAGAGAGAGAGAGAGAGAGAGAGAGAGAGAGAGAGAGAGAGAGAGAGAGAGAGAGAGAGAGAGAGAGAGAGAGAGAGAGAGAGAGAGAGAGAGAGAGAGAGAGAGAGAGAGAGAGAGAGAGAGAGAGATCCCTGCTAACGAATGGCTCATATTTTCCCTTAATCGTGTACTCCCTTCAGATAACAACTATAACAAATAAAGCAGGAAGAAAATTAATATGAGAGTAAAAGTGTAGAGCTAGCTAGATAGGTTTTTGCTAACGAGTGGCTCACGTCTGATCATACATAAACACCGAGGAAGCGATTTCTACCTACCTGACCTTTCGCTTACATTCGTATTATCAAACGTTCCGGGCTCTTGTTACGAACGTTTTTCAAGATCAGACAAGAGGTACGTTAGGTTGTCATGAGCGTTTGTTCCGTTCACGGCGCGGAAGCCTTGCAAAACTACCGCCAGGCTCTGGAAACCTCCCATAAGAATCCCGACAACCTCTGCGAGAGGCTTTTGAAATAGATGTTTGTTAGTATGGAAGAGGAGATATAAGAAGAGTATATAAAAACTTTGATGATATGGGCCTTACACTTAACCTATCCCAACCTAATGAGAAAACGAATGGATGACAAATAAAAATAAGTACACAGAAAGAGATTAACGATTACCTCACCTTACCCTTAACCTAACCTAACTTATCCTACCCTAACGAAAGCAGAAACACTAACATAAACGTGTATATATAAATTGTGATGTGTCGTATGCTGTTGTTTATTTAGTCTTTACTTTTTACATTTTTTTCATCTTTGTTTTTTATCTATATTTCTGCCTCACTCATTGCTTTCACTTCCATTTTCTCTTGCTCGGCGTGTCAGATGTTTGGGGGCTGCTGAACAGGCGGCTTACAGTGCTGGTCACCTTACTATAGAATGAATATCAAAATGTTAGAATCGGTACAGAGGAGGATGACTAAGATGATTCACGGGTTAAGAAACTTGCCATTTATGAGGAAAGACTTAAACAATCAAACTTGTATTCTCTAGAAAGGTGAAGGGTGCGAAACTTGATGGAGTTTTATAAATGGATGGAGGGGTTTAGAAAGGTGTGATATTAATAAGGTTATGATTGTAAGAGAACCGGGTAGGACACGTAGTAATGGGTTTAAATTGGATGAGTTCAGATTCAACAAGGACATAGGCAAAAACTGGTTAACAAACAAAGTGGTATATGAGTGGGACAGGCTGAGCAGTCATGTGGTGAGTACCAGTAGATAATCACATTAAAAAATAGATTAGATAAATTCATGTACAGAGATGTTAATTGTGGCTAGGTTCACGGGAGCTGCCTTGTACAGGCCCACCGGCCTCTTGCAGACTTCTTACGTTCTTATTTTCTTATGTAACACAACCTGCGACTGCTAATGGAAAATCAAACTCGTCTTAGCCGCCCACGCAGCCCACAGCCCCGTACAAGCCAAGGTTTGATAAGAACCCATCACGCCTCTCTGTTAGTGGTGTTCGGGCCGCTGCAACACCTCCAGATGGTCTCCCAAACGCCTTCCTATGCGCCGAGTAAAACGCCTGTGAATGCTTTTGACTCTGCTGCCGCTGCCTCGCGTTTAGATGTGTGAACGTTGGATTGCTTTTTTTTTTTCTTTATTAGTTTCTGTTGCCTTGCGTTGTGTGTGACTGTGAGTGTCTGGCTAACTGCATGACTTTGATTTCTATGGCCTTGCATTAAACTGTATGACTGTCTGATTGGCTAACTGTATGACTGATTGGCAAAATGTATGACTGACTGGCTAACTCTATGACTGTCCGATTGGCTAACTGTATGACTGATTGACTAACTGTATGACTGATTGGTTAACTGTATGGCTGATTGGCTAACTGTATGGCTGACTGGCTAACCGTATGACTGACTGGCTAACTGTATGACTGAGTGGTTAACTGTATGGCTGATTAGCTAATTGTATGTCTGACTGGCTAACTGTATGGGAGATTGGCTAAATGTATGACTGATTGGCTAACTGTATGGCTGATTGGCTAACCGTATGAATGATTGGCTAACTGTATGACTGATTGGCTAACTGTATGACTGATTGGCTAACCGTATGACTGATTGGCTAACCGTATGACTGATTGGCTAACCGTATGAGTGATTGGCTAACCGTATGAGTGATTGGCTAACCGTATGAGTGATTGGCTAACTGTATGAGTGATTGGCTAACTGTATGACTGATTGGCTAACTGTATGACTGATTGGCTAACCGTATGACTGATTGGCTAACTGTATGACTGATTGGCTAACCGTATGAGTGATTGGCTAACTGTATGAGTGATTGGCTAACTGTATGACTGATTGGCTAACTGTATGACTGATTGGCTAACCGTATGAGTGATTGGCTAACCGTATGAGTGATTGGCTAACCGTATGAGTGATTGGCTAACCGTATGAGTGATTGGCTAACCGTATGAGTGATTGGCTAACCGTATGAGTGATTGGCTAACTGAATGAGTGATTGGCTAACTGTATGACTGATTGGCTAACTGCATGGCTGATTGACCTAACTGTATGACTGATTGGCTAACTGTATGACTGATTGGCTAACTGTATGTCTGATTGGCTAACTGTATGACTGATTGGCTAACTGTATGGCTGATTGGCTAACCGTATAACTGATTGGCTAACTGTATGACTGATTGGCTAACTGTATGACTGATTGGCTAACTGTATGTCTGATTGGCTAACTGTATGACTGATTGGCTAACAGTATGACTGATTGGCTAACTGTATGACTGATTGGCTAACCGTATAACTGATTGGCTAACTGTATGACTGATTGGCTAACTGTATGTCTGATTGGCTAACCGTATGTCTGATTGGCTAACTGTATGTCTGATTGGCTAACTGTATGGCTGATTGGCTAACCGTATAACTGATTGGCTAACTGTATGACTGATTGGCTAACTGTATGGCTGATTGGCTAACCGTATGACTGATTGGCTAACCGTATAACTGATTGGCTAACTGTATGGCTGATTGGCTAACCGTACGAGTAATTGGCTAACTGTATGACTGATTGGCTAACAATATGGCTGATTGGCTAACCGTATGACTGATTGCGTAACTGTATGGCTGATTGGCTGACCGTATGACTGATTGGCAAACCGTATGACTGATTGGTTAACTGTATGGCTGATTGGCTAACCGTATGACGGATTGGCAGACTGTATGGCTGATTGGCTACCCGTATGACTGATTGGCTAACCTTATGACTGATTGGCTAACTGTATGGCTGATTGGCTAACTGTATGGCTGATTGGCTAACCGTATGACGGATTGGCAAACTGTATGGATGATTGGCTAACCGTATGACTGATTGGCTAACCTTATGACTGATTGGCTAGCTGTATGGCTGATTGGCTACCCGTATGTCTGATTGGCTAACCGTATGACTGATTGGCTAACTGTATGACTGTCTGATTGGCTAACTGTATGACTGATTGGCTAGCTGTATGGCTGATTGGCTACCCGTATGTCTGATTGGCTACCCGTATGACTGATTGGCTAACTGTATGACTGTCTGATTGGCTAACTGTATGACTGATTGGCTAACTGTATGGCTGAATGGCTAACCGTATGACTGATTGGCTAACTGAATGGCTGATTGGCTAACCGTATGACTGATTGGCTAGCCGTATGGCTGATTGGCTAACCGTATGATTGATTGGCTAACTGTATGATTGATTGACTAACCGTATGACTGATTGTCTAGCCGTATGAGTGGTTGGCTAACTCTATGACTGATTGACTAACTGTGTGACTGGTTGGCTAACTGTATGACTGTCTGATTGGCTAACTGTATGACTGATTGGCTAACTGTATGACTGATTGGCTAACTGTATGACTGTCTGATTGGCTAACTGTATGACTGATTGGCTAACTGTATGACTGATTAGGTAACTGTATGACTGTCTGATTGGCTAACCGTATGTCTGATTGGCTAACCGTATGTCTGATTGGCTAACCGTATGACTGATTGGCTAACTGTATGACTGGTTGGCTAACTGTATGACTGTCTGATTGGCTAACTGTATGACTGATTGGCTAACAGGCGCACCTAACAATCACCAAATGGGGGTGGTACAAACCTGGCGGAGGGACTTTTTTGGTAGCCATAGCCGGTAACGGGCATGAGAATAGCCTATTCAGATATTTTGTTATTATTTATTAATGATCCACGAGACATCCTAGACTTAAATCAATGTGCTTATCTTTGTATTCATTCATACACACACTGGTAATATTTCTGTGGTGTCTGATTCACTTGTTTGAGTGAAATTCTATTGTGAAAAACAGTCACATATTCGTGTCCCGAGTAAAAATGAAACTAGTAATGAAAGTTTTGCCACCATGAAATATACACAATTAGTTAAATATGAAAGCTCACTTAGTCACAATAAGTGACATCACCTGCTTTGCGCAGTAAAAATATGCTATTTGTGGTATCTGACACCCGCAAAATGGCGTATAGGCTGGCTCGGGCCTGCGGGCTACAGCCTCAACGTTGTCAGATTGTCGTACTCGGCCGATTATATTTCCCGACTTTCTGCCCCTAAACTGTCTTCTGGGCTCCAATAACGAAACTAATTTATAGTTATCGTTAAAAGAGTTAGATCCTGATGTTTCTTGGCAATAGTTAGGCGTCAGAAACCGGTAAATACTGTGCTCTGAGTACGATGACCTGGCAATGGTAGCTATACGTATTTTCATATTATTGTTCTGTTGTTTATTCAATGTTCTGTTCAAGAAAAAGAATGCCCATAATTTTCATTAGTTTTTGGTTATAAGGATTCTTTACGATATACAATTATAACGTTACCTTCTACTAGTTAGGAAACGTACTGAATCCTGGATCGGCTACAGTGATGTTAGGCGCGCCTGTTGTATGACTGTCTTATTGACTAACTGTATGACTGATTGGCTAACTTTATGACTGATTGGTTAACTGTATGGCTGATTGGCTAACTGTATGACTGACTGACTAACTGTATGACTGACTGGCTAACTGTATGACTGATTGGTTAACTATGGCTGATTAGCTAATTATATGGCTGACTGGCTAACTGTATGACTGATTAGCTAACTGTATATCCGATTGGCTAACCGTATGAATGATTGGCTAACTGTATGACTGATTGGCTAACTGTATGACTGATTGGCTAACTGTATGACTGATTGGTTAACTGTATGGCTGATTCGGTAACTGCATGACTGATTGGCTAACTGTATGGCTGATTGGCTAAATGTATAACTGATTGGCTAACCGTATGACTGATTGGCTAACTGTATGACTGATTGGCTAACTGTATGACTGATTGGCTAACCGTATGACTGATTGGCTAACTGTATGACTGATTGGCTAACTGTATGACTGATTGGCTAACTGTATGACTGATTGGCTAACTGTATGACTGATTGGCTAACTGTATGACTGATTGGCTAACCGTATGACTGATTGGGTAACCGAATGACTGATTGGCTAACCGTATGACTGATTGGGTAACCGAATGACTGATTGGCTAACTGTATGGCTGATTGGCTAACCGTATGACTAATTGGCTAACTGTATGACTGATTGGCTAACTGTATGACTGATTGGGTAACCGAATGACTGATTGGCTAACTGTATGGCTGATTGGCTAACCGTATGACTAATTGGCTAACCGAATGACTGATTGGCTGATTGGCTAACCGTATGACTGATTGGCAAACTGTTTGATTGACTGGCTAACTGTATGACTGATTGGCTAACCGAATGACTGACTGGCTGATTGGCTAACCGTATGACTGATTGGCAAACTGTTTGATTGACTGGCTAACTGTATGACTGATTGGCTAACCATATGACTGATTGGCTAACCGTATGACTGATTGGCTAACTGAATGACTTACTGGCTAACCGAATGACTGACTGGCTGATTGCCTAACTGTATGGTTGATTGCCTAACTGTATGACTGATTGGCTAACCGTATGACTAATTGGGTAACTGTATGTCTGATTGGCTAGTCTAACTGTATGACTGATTGGCTAACAATATGGCTGATTGGCTAACTTTATGTCTGATTGGCTAACCGAACGACTGATTGGCTAACCGTATGACTGATTGGCTAACCGTATGTCTGATTGGCTAACCGAACGACTGATTGGCTAGCTGTATGGCTGATTAGCTAACTGTAGGAATGTCTGTCGGGCTCATTTCTGCCTAGGGAGGGAGAGCCTGTGTGTGGGCGTATTGCTGCTTGGTTTGCTCACCTTAAATTTAAAGTTTCTGCAAAATCTGAGTGCGTATTTACCTAATTTGTACCGTAAGGGTTAATATTTTCCTTTGTTTATTTTCTGTGATGAGGATAGAGAAACTGTTCCCTTTAGTTTGAGAGATGTTGATTAGGAATTTAACGAGTCTGAAACAAACTGCCTCCCCCATTCCCACCATCACCACCACCACCACCACTGCCACCATCATCACCACTATCATCACGACCGTTATCATCACCGCCAAAACCATCACCAGTATCACCAGTATCAGCTAAATCGTCACCACCACTATCACCCTCATGACTACCACCACCATCACCACCACCAGCACCACCCTTATAACCGAGCACGATCATCACCACTACCACCACCAATGTCACCACACCATCACCATAACTACCACCACCACCAACAACAACAAAAACCCATAACCATCACTACCAACACCCTTTTCAACTATCACTTTCACCATCACCATCATCACCACACCACCACCATCATCACCACTCACCACCACCTCTAAACTTGCTCTCCCTCGCTGTTATAGTTCCCTGCCTGAAAAAAAATGAAAAAAGAAGGAAAAAGTTAAATTCTCTTCATCTCGTTCAGTTTTGAGGAAAAAATTACGTGTTTGTCTTAACTAGTTTGATGGGCAGGCGATGGGGAGGGAGGGAAGGGAGGAGGAGGCGAGGGAGGAAGGGAGGAAGGAAGGAAGGAAGAGATATTAGGGTGAATGGAAGGGTAGTGGGAGGCGAGGGGAAAGGAGAGGGATGGAGGCAGAGAGATGGGTAGGGGAAGGGTAGCAAGGGGGAAGGGAAGGAAGGAAGGAAGGAGGGTAAGAAGGGAGGGAGGCAAGGAAGGAAAGAAGAGAAGGATGGGTTAGGGGAGGGAAGAAGGAAAGATTTACATAGATTTACATAGAAAATCAGACCACACAGACCCCATGGTCCAGACTTGGTGGTCTGTCCTTAAACCTAAGTGATTTTACATTAATCAGAAGACTCCAAAACGTTGCATTTCTACTCTAGTTGATATTAAGTTGAAGGAAGTGACGGTCGAGCTTATTTTTGAAGGAGTCAATCGTGTTACACTGGACCACTGACGGTGGAAGCTTATTCCATTCTCGCACTACAACGTTGGTGAAGAAAAATTTGGTGCAGTCTGAATTTACTTGTCTACATCTGAGTTTTACGCCATTGTTCCTCGTGCGCAAAGTGTCATCTATCATAAACAATGTTGATCTGTCTACATTCGTGAAACCATTAAGTATTTTAAAACATTCGATCAGTTTTCCTCGGAGGCGACGTTTCTCAAGAGAGAACATGTTAAGGGTAGAAAGCCTTTCTTCGTAGGATTTGTTGCGCAAGGAAGGGATCATTTTCGTTGCCCGACGCTGAACACCTTCTAATTTAGCAATATCCTTTGCATGGTGGGGAGACCAAAACTGTACCGCATATTCCAAGTGGGGTCTGACTAAACTGTTGTAGAGCGGGAGTATTACATCTTTATTCTTGAATACAAAGTTTCTTTTAATGAAGCCCAACATTCTGTTCGCTTTATTTGCTGCATCGATGCATTGCTGTGAGAATTTGAGGTTTGACGCGATTTTGACCCCCAAGTCTTTGACGCATTGAAGAGAGAGAGAGAGAGAGAGAGAGAGAGAGAGAGAGAGAGAGAGAGAGAGAGAGAGAGAGAGAGAGAGAGAGAGAGAGAGAGAGAGAGAGAGACTAAGAGGAAATATAAGGTAAAAAGGAAAGAAAGATGGAGAAAAGGAGATTGGAAAAACGTGAAGAAAATAGAGGAAAAACTAAAAAAAAAATTGTCATCGCACTATTTGTCAGGCAAGAAAAAAATAAAAGATTATTATATACTTAGTAATTAGCTGTAATAGGAGGTATCTGAAGTATGTTGTGTGTGTGTGTGTGTGTGTGTGTGTGTGTGTGTGTGTGTGAGGCGTGATGTTTTAATGACAGAGATATAATGAGAAGACGTGTGTGTGTGTGTGTGTGTGTGTGTGTGTGTGTGTGTGTGTTTCTTTCTAGTGTGTTGTCTTTAGAATTCATCTCTCTCTCTCTCTCTCTCTCTCTCTCTCTCTCTCTCTCTCTCTCTCTCTCTCTCTCTCTCTCTCTCTCTCTCTCTCTCTCTCTCTCTCTCTATCTCTCTCTCTACCTCCTCCTCCTCCTCCTCCTTCTCCTCCTCCTCCTCCTCCTTTACGAAACGACACAATTTTCATAAATCCGTGAAAACTACTCACTTAATTCTCCCAAACAGCGCATTGTACAGTGTGTGTGTGTGTGTGTGTGTGTGTGTGTGTGTGTGTGTGTGTGTGTGTGTGTGTGTGTGTGTTTGGATGGGATTGGATGGGGGGAACTATTTGTGGTTGTGGTGATGGTTGGGGTGATTTAGGTTGCGGTGGTGGTGGTGGTGGTAGTTGACTAATGTCCGCTGTGATGCAAGTATGACTGTCAATCTTTTTTTATGTGCAGTCTTTCAGCACAAATTAATATATAGTTTTTAGCACAAATATCCCAAAGCTTATAGAGAACAAACACATATCAACCCGGGCTTAAGCTTATATTATGACACCGTCTTCCACTCGTTCTCGTTCTTTTTGCTATTGTACGGAGGAGCGTTTAGCGGGTTTTTCTGTTATTGTTTTTGTTATTTTTTTCCGTATTCCTCCACCCAGTATTCCACAGGGAGGGAGGGAAGAAAGGAAGAGAAAGTAGGAAGGAAGGGACTCAGTTATTTAGGAAGGGAGGAAGGGAGGGAAGGAAAGGAAGGAAGAAAGGAACGAAGGAAAAAGAGAATAGAGATGGAAGAATATAGAAAGGATGAGGATGAGGATGATGATGAGGAGAAAAAGTGAAAGTCTGTTAGAGGAAAAGAAAAAAAATGAAGGTAGGAAAAACTGAAAGAGAAAAGAGATGGCAAGATATAGGAAGGAAGAGGAGGAGGAGGAGGAGGAGGAGTGGAAGAAGAAAAAAAGTGGAGGAAGGAAAAAAGAAGAGAAAAGAGATGGTAAGATATAGGAAGGAGAAGGAGGAGTAAGAGAAGGGGGAGGAGGAGGAGGACGAGGAGGAGAGGAAGGAGAAAAAAGGCCGTCTTGGTAAATAAGGATTAGCTGGACTTTGGCAATTTTCTGCGCTTGCTAAGAGGCGGCGAGGAGCTTCAGGTCTTCTTCAGTGTTCCTGTTACCGCCTCTCTTCTGCTAATTGCCCCTCTCAGCTTCTCAACAGATGCCTCCACCCGTCCTTCTTTCCTCCTATTTTCCCCACTTCTGTCCCTTCCTTTCCTCCTTCTCTCCATCCCTCCTACCTCACTTCACTTGCTGTCCTTCATCTTCCACCTTTGATTAGATAGTTAGTGTAGCTTGTCATAAGAACATAAGCTTCGTAAGGACCATCAAGTCTGCTGTTGTTTGTTTTTCTTTGTGTTCCTTTGTGTTCTCTCCCCTCCATATATATATTCGTTCCAGCTACTCTTTCAATCATTTCTTCCTTCTTTTCCCCTCCTCCACCCCTTATCTAATTTCTTTCCTCTTTCACTTCCTTTCCTTTTCCATGTTTTTCTAATTTTTTTACGCTTCCTTCATTTCTTTCTTCCTTCCTTTCTTTTACTTTCCTTCTTGATTTGCTTCCTCCTTCTCTTCTTCCTTTACTTCACCATATTGCTGTCATACGGCTGTCAAATAAGAAGGAAAATGGAAAGCTGTTAGTGATGGAATGACGAATAGACTAGACTTTTTTTTACTTCCTTGAGATTCTTGCAGGAGAAGTAGTAAGAAAAGGAGGATGAGGAGGGAAAAGGAAGTGAGGAGGAGGAGGAGGAGGAGGAGGGGGAGGAGGAATACATAGGAATACATAGGAAGAACAGACATCAGACGACCTGTCGGTCTATGGCGAGGGTGTCTGTTTACTACCGCTACTGCTAGTAAACTACGTGTGGTAGGACAGGATAGAATAGATGAAGGCTCCTCCCCACCCACCTCTCCCTCCGGCAACGTGCCGGCAGGAAATAGTTAGAAGAAAACACCATGTGCCTTTGAGGAAGAAAGGGACATGGAAATTTTACAGTAAAGAGAGAAATAAGAGGAAATTACTACCCTTAACTTACGCTACTGGTGACCTAAGCTGTGGGGGAAACTAATGTCTTCAGGTTGTACTCGTGCTGCAGGCTGCCTGAGACAAACGAAAAAGGGTCAGTAAACAGTGTATGTAGTTGAGTCATAAAAATAAGAATAAAAATAAATAAATAAATAAAAGCTAGTATCAAATTGGACTGCTCACGATGGGGTGAGATGTAGTTTCAGGGGTTACCGGTAGGGGCTTGTTCCTCGTTTATCTTCGGTACAGGGGTACTCTCCAGTATCCTGTTAACCTTACTGTTCCCACACCTCACTGCCTGAAACATTTGAAAAAGGGTCAGTAAAATCTTATATCCCTGAAATACTCATCCAATGAAGACTTGAAGCTATTAACACTGTGCGCTAACTACTGACGGTGGGAGTCTATTCCAGTGATCGACGACTCTATTATTGTTCTACTATTCTGGAAGCATGCTTTTACCGAGTGCTAACTTGTAAAAAGGGAAGCAAGGGGAGGAAGTGGAAGAGGAGAAAGGAGATGGAGAGGAGGGGAAAGAGAGGAGTATGAGGAAAGTGGAAGGAAAAGGAGGAGGAGGAGGAGGAGGAGGAGGGAAGGCAATATTGAAAAAGGTGAATGCAGAGAGAGAGAGAGAGAGAGAGAGAGAGAGAGAGAGAGAGAGAGAGAGTGAGAGAGACACACACACACACACACACACACACACACACACACACACACACACACACACACACACACACACACACACACACACACACACACACACACACACACACACGAGATCTTAATTATCTCTCACCAGTATTCAGGAGACGTGTTTGATTCTCTCTCTCTCTCTCTCTCTCTCTCTCTCTCTCTCTCTCTCTCTCTCTCTCTCCAATAATGTCAAGAAAGAGGAAGACTGATGGACTTTCAACCAGACAAGTTACTCCTCTTCCTCCTCCTCTTCCTGTTCATTTTTATTATTATTATTATTATTATTATTATTATTATTATTATTATTATTATTATTATTATTATTATTATTATTATTATTATTATTATTATTATTATTTTTATTATTATTATTATCTATATATTAATACTCTTGTACCGTCCTTCCTTCCTTCCTTCCTCCGTGTGTCACGCCTTGGTGTTCTTGGTAACAGCCTCGACCCCGCTATCTCGAACAGCTCGACAGCCTCGACCCCTCGAGGCGGTGGTTGAACAGATAGCGAGACGGCCCCGCGTTCAGGAGGACGCGAGCTCAATCCCCGACCGGTGCCACCAAGCTGGGATTTTTCAGCCGCCGCCGAGTGGCTTAAAACTACCCACATGCTGTCCAGAAGACCACCTGTCAACCCGGACTCTAGATTCTAGGATTAAAGATGAGCTCCGGGAGGGCAGCATGAGCCAATGCAAGATGGCGCCACTATAAACACTCGCCTGCGCCAGAACGGGCGGACCATTAGGACCCACCGGGAAGAAGCCTTGGACCGACCATCAGGATCCACCGGGAAGAAGCATACGGGCGCAATAGGCCAAGACGTAAAAAAAAAAAAAAAAAAAAAAAAAATCCGGCCTTGGTATCATAACTACACATTGAACGTAGCTTCGTTCGTTCCTCCGGCCTTGGTATCATTTCTTAGAGCTTTACGAGGAAGAGGAAGAGGATTTAGTTAATTAAAAGATTTAGAAAAGAATTAAGAGGAAAAGGAAGAGGTTTAGAAGAGGATTAAGAGGAAAAGGAAGAGGATTAAGAGGTTTAGGAGAGGATTAAGAGAAAATGGAAGAGGATTACGAGTTTTAGAAGAGGATTAAGAGGTTTACAAAAGGTTTACGAGGAGGTGGAAGAGGATTATGAGATTTAGAAGAGGATTAAGAGGAAAAGGAGTAGGATTAAGATGAAAAGGAAGAGGATTAAGAGGTTTAGAAGAGGATTAAAAGAAAATGGAAGAGGATTACGAGTTTCAGAAGAGGATTAAGAGGTTTACCAGAGGTTTACGAGGAGGAGGAAGAGGATTAAGAAATTTTGAAGAGGATTAAGAGGAAAATGATGATTATTACGAGGTTTCCCGTGGTATATCCACGGATCCCGCTAGTCTATATATTAATGCGCTTGTACCTTCCTTCCTTCGTGTGTCACGCCCTGGTATCCTCGGTAACAGTCTCGATCCCGATATCACGAACAGTTTGACAGCCTCGACCCCGTTATCCGGCCTTGGTATCATAACTACACATTTTGACTTGGTATCATATCTGCACATTGATTATAGCTTTGGTCTTTCCTCCGGCCTTGGTATCATAGCTGCACATTGTGACTAAGTTAAAAAGGAGGAGGAATAACACTATAAAAAAACATCACAGCTTGCATCAGCGACCCCGTTATCTCGAGGACACCAACAGACTCAACCCCGTTAGTGCGATTAATAGGAAGAGGAGGTGGATTACGAGGTTTATCGTGGTATATCCCGCTAGTTATAATTATTATTTTTATTATTTTTTTTTCGAGTAATGGACTTTTATGTTTAAGAGGATTAAGATTTTCAGAAGAGGATTAAGAGGTTTACAAGAGGTTTACGAGGAGGAGGAAGGGGATTAAGAAATTTTGAAGAGGATTAAGAGGAAAATGATGATTATTACGAGGTTTACCGTGGTATATCCACGGATCCCGCTAGTCTATATATTAATGCGCTTGTATCTTCCTTCCTTCGCGTGTCACGTCCGTTTTAAGTCTCAAGGGGCTTGTTTTTGGTCTCTTGGTCTCGTTTTTGGTCATTTGTTCTCGTTGTCGGTCTCTTGGTCTCGTTGTCAGTCTCTTGGTCTCGTTGTCAGGCTCATGGTCTCGTTTTGAGTCTCGCGGTCTCGATTTCAGTCTTTTTGTCTCGTTTTCAGTCTCATGGTCTCGTTTTCAGTCTTTTTTGTCTCGTTTTCAGTCTCATGGTCTCGTTTTCAGTCTTTTTGTCACGTTTTCAGTCTCATGGTCTCGATTTGAGTCTCACGGTCTCGTTTTCAGTCTTTGTCACGTTTTCAGTCTCATGGTCTCGTTTTTGGTCTCTTGGTCTCGTTTTTTATCCTTTGCTCTCGTTTTCAGTCTCATGGTCTCGTTTTCAGTCTCATGGTCTCGTTTTCAGTCTCGTGGTCTCGTTTTGAGTCTCACGGTCTCGTTTTCAGTCTTATGGTCTCTTTTTCAGTCTTTTGGTCTCGTTTTCAGTCTCTTGGTCTCGTTTTCATATTTTTGTCTCGTTTTCAGTCTCATGGTCTCTTTTTCAGTCTTTTGGTCTCGTTTTCAGTCTCTTGGTCTCGTTTTCATATTTTGGTCTCGTTTTCATATTTTTGTCTCGTTTTCAGTCTCATGGTCTCTTTTCAGTCTTTTGGTCTCGTTTTCAGTCTCATGGTCTCTTTTTCAGTCTTTTGGTCTCGTTTTCAGTCTCTTGGTCTTGTTCTCATCTTTTGGTCTCGTTTTCATCTTTTGGTCTCGTTTTCAGTCTCATGGTCTCTTTTTCAATCTCATGGTCTCCTTTTCAGTCTTTTTGTCTCGTTTTCAGTCTCTTGGTCGCGTTTTCCGTCTCATGGTCTCGTTTTTAGTCTCATCGTCTCGTTTTCCGTCTCACGGTCTCGTTTTCCGTCTCATGGTCTCGTTTTCCGTCTCATTGTCTTGTTTTCAGTCTCATGGTCTTGTTTTCAGTCTCATGGTCTCGTTCTCAGTCTCATGGTCTCGTTTTTAGTTTTATGGTATCTTTTTTAGTCTCATGGTCTTGTTTTCAGTCTCCTGGTTTCGTTTTCAGTCACTTTTGTCTCGTTTTCAGTCTCATGGTCTCGTTTTCAGTCTCATGGTCTCGTTTTCAGTCCCTTATTCTCGTTGTCAGTCTCGTAGTCATGTTTTCAGTCTTTTGTCTCGTTTTCAGTCTCTTGGTCTCGTTTTGAGTCTCACGGTCTCGTTTTCAGTCTCATGGTCTCGTTTTCCGTCTTTTTGTCTCGTTTTCAGTCTCATGGTCTTGTTTTCAGTCTCTTGGTCTCGTTTTCAGTCTCATGGTCTTGTTTTCAGTCTCTTGGTCTCATTTTCAGTCTTTTTGTCTCGTTTTCAGTCTCATGGTCTTGCTTTCAGTCTTTTTGTCTCGTTTTCAGTTTCATGGTCGTGTTTTCAATCTCATGGTCTCGTTTTCAGTCTTTTTTGTCTCGTTTTCAGTCTCATGGTCTTGTTTTCAATCTCATGGTCTCGTTTTCAGTCTTTTTGTCTCGTTTTCAGTCTCATGGTCTTGTTTTCAGTCTTTTTGTCTCGTTTTCAGTCTCATGGTCTTGTTTTCAGTCTCTTGGTCTCGTTTTCAGTCTCATGGTCTTGTTTTCAGTCTCTTGGTCTCGTTTTCAGTCTTTTGGTCTCATTTTCAGTCTCTTGGTCTCGTTGTCAGTCTCATGGTCTCGTTGTCAGTCTTTTTGTCTCGTTTTCAGTCTCTTGGTCTCGTTGTCAGTCTCATGGTCTCGTTGTCAGTCTCATGGTCTCGTTTTCAGTCTCATAGTCTCGTTTTCAGTCTCATAGTCTCGTTTTTAGTCTCATAGTCTCGTTCTCAGTCTCATGGTCTCGTTTTGAGTCTCACGGTCTCGTTTTCAGTCATAGTCTCTTTTTCAGTCTTTTGGTCTCGTTTTCAGTCTCTTGGTCTCGTGTTCATATTTTTGTCTCGTTTTCAGTCACATGGTCTCTTTTTCAGTCTTTTGGTCTCGTTTTCAGTCTCTTGGTCTCGTTTTCATCTTTTGGTCTCGTTTTCATATTTTTGTCTCGTTTTCAGTCTCATGGTCTCTTTTTCAGTCTTTTGGTCTCGTTTTCAGTCTCATGGTCTCTTTTTCAGTCTTTTGGTCTCGTTTTCAGTCTCTTGGTCTTGTTCTCATCTTTTGGTCTCGTTTTCATCTTTTGGTCTCGTTTTCAGTCATGGTCTCTTTTTCAATCTCATGGTCTCGTTTTCAGTCTTTTTGTCTCGTTTTCAGTCTCTTGGTCGCGTTTTCCGTCTCATGGTCTCGTTTTTAGTCTCATCGTCTCGTTTTCCGTCTCACGGTCTCGTTTTCCGTCTCATGGTCTCGTTTTCCGTCTCATTGTCTTGTTTTCAGTCTCATGGTCTTGTTTTCAGTCTCATGGTCTCGTTTTCAGTCTCATGGTCTCGTTTTTAGTTTTATGGTATCTTTTTTAGTCTCATGGTCTCGTTTTCAGTCTCCTGGTTTCGTTTTCAGTCTTTTTTGTCTCGCTTTCAGTCTCATGGTTTCGTTTTCAGTCTCATGGTCTCGTTTTCAGTCTCATGGTCTCGTTTTCAGTCCCTTGATCTCGTTGTCAGTCTCATAGTCGTGTTTTCAGTCTTTTGTCTCGTTGTCAGTCTCTTGGTCTCGTTTTGAGTCTCACGGTCTCGTTTTCAGTCATGGTCTCGTTTTCCGTCTTTTTGTCTCGTTTTCAGTCTCATGGTCTTGTTTTCAGTCTCTTGGTCTCGTTTTCAGTCTCATGGTCTTGTTTTCAGTCTCCTGGTCTCATTTTCAGTCTTTTTGTCTCGTTTTCAGTCTCATGGTCTTGCTTTCAGTCTTTTTGTCTCGTTTTCAGTCTCATGGTCTTGTTTTCAATCTCATGGTCTCGTTTTCAGTCTTTTTGTCTCGTTTTCAGTCTCATGGTCTTGTTTTCAATCTCATGGTCTCGTTTTCAGTCTTTTTGTCTCGTTTTCAGTCTCATGGTCTTGTTTTCAGTCTTTTTGTCTCGTTTTCAGTCTCATGGTCTTGTTTTCAGTCTCTTGGTCTCGTTTTCAGTCTCATGGTCTTGTTTTCAGTCTCTTGGTCTCGTTTTCAGTCTTTTGGTCTCATTTTCAGTCTCTTGGTCTCGTTGTCAGTCTTTTTGTCTCGTTTTCAGTCTCTTGGTCTCGTTGTCAGTCTCATGGTCTCGTTGTCAGTCTCATGGTCTCGTTTTCAGTCTCATAGTCTCGTTTTCAGTCTCATAGTCTCGTTTTTAGTCTCATAGTCTCGTTCTCAGTCTCATGGTCTCGTTTTGAGTCTCACGGTCTCGTTTTCAGTCATGGTCTCTTTTTCAGTCTTTTTGTGTCGTTTTCAGTCTCTTGGTCTCGTTTTCAGTCTCTTGGTCTCGTTTACAGTCTCTTGGTCTCGTTTACAGTCTCTTGGTTTGGTTTTCAGTCTTTTGGTCTCGTATTTGGTTTCGTTATCAGTCTCTTTGGTCTCTTTCCGATGTGGTTCAGTTTCAAAATACTTTTTCTTGATTTTTTCATTTCGTGTTTTATCAGTTTTTATGATGATCGCGTGAAACAAAGAGAGAGAGAGAGAGAGAGAGAGAGAGAGAGAGAGAGAGAGAGAGAGAGAGAGAGAGAGAGAGAGAGAATGATTTGCATAGATTTACATAGAAATTTAGACCACACAGACCCTATGGTCCAGACTAGGTGGTCTGTCCTTAAACCTAAATGATTCTACATTAGTCATATAGCTCCAAATCCTTGCATTTCTACTTTCGTAAATATTAAGTTGAAGGAAGTGTCGGTCAATTTTGTTTTTAAAGGAGTCAATCGTGTTACACTGGACCACTGAAGGTGGGAGTTATTCCATTCTTGCAGTACGTACAAAGCTGGTGTAGAAAAAAAGAATGATGCAGTCTGAATTTCCTTGTTTACAGTTAAGTTTTGTGCCATTATTTCTCGTTCGCAGAGTGTCATCAATTATAAAGAATTTTGGTTTGTCCACATTCGTGAAGCCATTAAATATTTTAAAACATTCAATCAGTTTTCCTCGGAGGCGACGTTTCTCAAGAGAGAACAAGTTGAGAGTTGATTTGTTGGGCAAGGAAGGGATCATTTTTGTTGCACCTAATTTTACAATGTCCTTTGCATGGTGGGGAGACAAATCTGAACCGCGTATTCCAAATGGGGTCGGACTAAACTGTTGTAGAGCGGAAGTATTACATCTTTATTTTTTAATAAAAAGTTTATCTTAATGAAGTCCATCATTCCGTTCACTTTGTTTGCTGCATCGATGCATTGCTGTGAGAATTTGAGGTTTGATGCAATTCTCACCCCCAGGTCCTTGATGCAATGAACGCTTTTGAGTTTAATGTCACGCATATCGTAATCGAATCTCTTATTTCTTGTTTCAACTTGAAGAACTTGGCACTTGTCTACATTAAAGGGCATCTCCTATCTATCAGACCAAGCTGAAATTTTACGCAAATATTCTTTGAGGCCTTGTCTGTCTTCGTCAGTGACAACCGAGCTACCAATCTTTGTGTCGTCTGCAAATTTACTAATGAGATTATTGATTCCAACACCCAAGTCGTTGATGTAAATAATGAGGAGGACTGGGCCAAAAACCGAGCCCTGAGGGAAGCCACTAGTGACCGGCGACCACTCTGGGTTAAATCCGTCGATCGCCACTCGTTGTTTTCTGTTGCTCAACCAATTCGCGATCCATTGGTGTACTTGACCGTCAATACCTAATTGCTTCAATTTTTATAGGAACTTTATCAAACGCTTTCTGGAAATCAGGATAAACTACGTCCAATAATTTGATTACGTCTTAAACTGAGAAGAGGTCGTTATTAAAGGTCAGTAGGTGTGATAGGCAGGACCTCTTGTTACGGAAGCCATGTTGTGAATCTTTAATTAATGAGTTGCTTTCATGGTAAATCAAAATTCTGTCTCTAATTATGCTCTCGAGTAGCTTACCTACAACTGAAGTTAAACTAATTGGCCTGAGAGAGAGAGAGAGAGAGAGAGAGAGAGAGAGAGAGAGAGAGAGAGAGAGAGAGAGAGAGAGAGAGAGACTACTACTACTATTGCTATTACTACTACTGCTAGTACTACCACTACCACTACCACCACCACTACTACTACTACTACTACTACTACTACTACTACTACTACTACTACTACTACTACTACGTAAAGTGATAAGGAGGAATAGAGAAGGAGGAGGGGGAAGAGGAAGGAAAATATAAGGTATAGGAGGAAAAAGAGGAATAGGAGGAATGAGGAGGAGGAGGAGGAGGAGAAGAAGGAGAAGGAGGAATGAGGAAGCAAATCACCAATATTGTACACATAACCAATCAACCTCCCCCCCCCCCCCCCCCCACACACACACACACGCACACACACGCGCACACACACGCACCGACCCCTTCCCCCACCTTCACAGGTAAATTTTCAATCCAGAAACCTCTTCCTCCTCCTCTTTCCTTCTCCCCTTGCTCTCCTCTTCTCCCCTCCCCCCCTTACCCCCGGGCACACAAAACTCGCCCCTACGTCCAGAGAACATTAAAGACTAAATTTCCTTGACTTTGAATGATGTGGGTGCTTCTCCTCCTCCTCCTCCTCGTCCTCCTCCTCCTCCTGACTTCAATTTCTCCTCCAATTTGGTCGATCGTTCAGGTGGTCATTTACTTACTAGTGAGGGAAGGAGGGAAGGGAGGGAGGAGAGACAGGGAGGAAACGAGGGAAGAAAGGTTATGAAGAAGGAAGGGAATGAAGAAGGGAGGCAAGGAAGAAGGAAAGGAGGGAGAGAAGAAAGAAGAATTAAGGGAAAAGGAAGGGAGGAAACGGAGGATGAAGGAAAGAATTGAGGAGTGAAGGGAGGAGGTAAAAGATAAATAGCTGCAGTAAGGAAGGGAGCAAAGTTATGTGTAGGGAGAAAGGGAGGGAGGGAGGGAGGGAGAACAAATACTAATGGAGGTAGATAAGGGAGGGAAGTAGAGGGAGGAGAGAGTAAAGGAACAAAGGAAGGGAAAGAAGAAGGAAGGGAAGAAATAAGGAAAGGAAGGAAGTAGGAAGGGAAGAAAGAAGGGAGGGGAGGAAGGGAAATAGGAGGTAGAAAGGAAGGAAGGAAGGAAGAAGGAAGTGAAAGAAGAAGGAAGGGGAGGAAATGGAAGAGGGAGGGAAGGAAGGGAAAGAGGAGGAAGAAGGGAAGGGAAGGGAAGGAAGAAGGAAGTGAAAGAAGAAGAAGGAAGGGAAGGAAATGGAAGAGGGAGGGGAGGAAGGGAATGAGGAGGTAGAAGGGAAGGAAGGAAGGAAGAAGGAAGGGAAGGAAATGGAAGAGGGAGGATGGAGGGGGAGGATGGGAAAGAGGAGGTAGAAGAGAAGGAAGGAAGGAAACGGAAGATAGGGAAGGAAGTTAAAGACGAGAGATGGAGCAAAAAGAAGAAGGAAGGAAGAAAGGATTGAAAGAAGGGAGAGAAAGAAGGTGGGGAGGATGGAAGCAAGAAAGGGAGGGATGGAAAGAGGAAAAAATAGAGATAAAGGGGAAACAGAAGACCGGAAGGGAAGAAGATAAGAAGAGGAGAAGAGAATAAAGGAGGGAAGGAGGGAAGATGGGGAGGGAGAGAGGGAAGAGAAATTGAGGAAGGGATTAAAGAGAAGACTTGAGATGGAGGAGGGAAAGAAGGAAGGAAGGAAGGAAGGTAGGGCTGGAGAGGAGAAAGAGGAGGAAAGAAGGACAAAAATGAACGAGAAAAAAGAGGGAGAGAAAATGAGCAACGAAGGAAGAGAGAGAGAGAGAGAGAGAGAGAGAGAGAGAGAGAGAGAGAGAGAGAGAGAGAGAGAGAGAGAGAGAGGGAGAGAAAAAGAGGAGAGAAAAATGACAAAGATAGAGACAGAGAAGGGAGAGAAGTGAAGGGAGAGAGAAAAAGAATGAAGGAGAGGAAGTGAAATGAAAAATGAAAAAAAGATGGAAAAAAAGAAGAAACGAAGGAAGGAAGAAAAGAAGGGAGGAAGGAAGGAAGGAAAGAGGAAGGGAGGGAGGGAGAGGGTAAGGGAGACATAGTTGTAGGGAGGAAAGGAGGAAAGTTATATATAGGTAGGGAGAGAGGGAGAGAGAGCCGGCGGGAGGGAGGGAGAGAGAAAGGGAGAGAAGTTAGAAATCAAGGTACTCACTTATTTAGGAAGGAAGGAAGGAAAGAAGGAAGGAAGGAAAGAAGGAAGTAAGGAAGGAAGGAAGAAAGGAGTGAAGGGGATAATGAAGCAATGAAAAAGGAGTGGAAAAAAAGGAAAGAAAAAGGAGGGAGAGAGAAGGAAGGAAACAATGAGAAAAGGAAGGGAATGAGGGAGGGAGAGAAAGTGAAGGAAGAGGGGAAAGGAAAGGAAGGAAGGAGGAGGGGAAAAAAGGAGAAAATAACAGTATACTGGAATTTAGAGAGAGAGAGAGAGAGAGAGAGAGAGAGAGAGAGAGAGAGAGAGAGAGAGAGAGAGAGAGAGAGAGAGAGAGAGAGAGAGAGAGAGAGAGAGCACTTTATCTCTTTATTTCTTAATCTTCCTCGTGTGACAAGTCGTACGGAGATGAGATTCCGGAAGAGTGTAAAAAAGACGAAGAATGGGGAGGAGGAGAAGGAGGAGGAGGAGGTAAGAGAAGAAAAAGAAGAGGAGGAAAATGAGGAGAAGAAAAAGAAAAAAAGGAAAAAAAGAAAAGAGTAGGAAAAATAAGAAGAGGAAGAAAAAAAAGAAGAAGAAAAAGCAGGAAAAGAAAAATGCTGCCCTAGTGCTTTATTTTATTGATTAGGCGCGTCAATGACCAGCAGAACATTTAACCACTTGCTTTACTTACGTGTGGAAATGTTCAGTTCACTCATGACGCGAAACGGGGGCGTTCGATGCGAATTTTTAAAGATCCAATCGTGATCTCATCCGCTAAAAACCTGTTGTAATAATCGAACCTAACCTAACTTAACCTAACACCAAATCTAGCCTCACATAACCTAACTTAGCCTTACCTGACCTAACGTGACCCGACCTAACCTGACCTAATCTAGTCTAACTGAACCTAACCTAACTTAACCAGATCTTATTTTCAATTCTCCTTTCACCTCCTCCTACATTCATTCTCTCTTTTCCTTCACTTCCCTCCCTTCTATCTGTCTCTAACGTCCCCCTCATTTTTCTCATTTTCTCTTCCTCTCCCCTTCTCATTTTTCTCCCTTCTCTCTCTTTCTCTCCTCCATTTCCTCTCTAATGCTGGATGCCTCGGTTTGAGAGGGGACGCCCGGCTAATGTCTGTATTGCACCGCCTCGCTGGGATTTCCAAAGCGTCAATTCAAGTTCACGGGTTACCTCGGAGCTCATAAAACCTTGAGTGATCGACGCTGCCGAATTCGTTTATGTGTTTTGAGACCTGTATTAAACCCCATTCCTTCGTTCCTTCCTTTTTTCCCTTCTTCCTTCCTTCGTTTCTTCCTTCCTTCCTTCCTTCCTTCCTTCCTTCCTTCCTTCCTTCCTTCCTTCCTTCCTTCCTTCCTTCCCTCCCCTCCTAACTTTCCTAAACAACTGAGTCTCTTGATTCCTACCTTCTCTCCCTTTCTCCCTTCCTCTCTCCCTCCTTGCCTACCTTAGTAATTGCTGTCCCTTCCTCCTTCCTTTCTACCTCCTCCCCTCCTTCCCTCCCCACCTATAAGTCACTTTCCTCCTTTCCTCCCTACAACTATGTCGCAGTCATCTCTTTTTCATGGTAAAGAGGCTTAGTCTCTTGAGCAGTTTCTTCAGTGGATGTGCCCTCAAGGAGTGTATCATTTTTGTAGCGCGTCACCTACGAGTAATTATATGTCCTTGTCATTAGGGGAGCGGAACTGCACTGCACATTCTAGGTGAGGTCACATAAATGAGTTGTACAAAAGAAGTTAGGAGGGAGAGAAGAAAGAAAAGGAAGGATAGAAAGAGGGAAAAATAGAGGAAAAAGGAGAAAAGGAAAGAATGGAAGGGACGAAGATAAGAGGTAGAGAAGAAATAAATAAAGGAGGGAGGAAGGGAGGGAGGGAGGGAGGGAAGAGAAATTAAGGGAGGGTTGTACATTTGAAGTTCCTCGCGATGAACTCGATCTCTATATTAGCCTCTTCGACATTCAGACTAAGGCCCTATTATCTTATTATGCATTACACGCCTCGGCGCCTCAGTTCGCCTGTTTGAAAAGCCTCTCGTAGAAGTTGCTGGGATTTTCATGGACTATTTTGTGATCCAAGTGACAGATTTACTCAACTTCTGCGCCTTGAGCGGGTAAATCACACGCTAAAACCCTGTCAGTCTTCTCTGTGGCCTTGGGAAACAGTCGTAATGGGAACCCGATGCGTTTTAAAAATATAGCCCATAGAGTTTTGTGTGCTTGAGGTTACTGCTGATGGTGACCCCAATATCCTCACGTACGACTTGTAGAGGCTTCCCACGCGTGTTGTATGTTGTTTATTGTACTTATGTCGTATAGTTATTATTTCTGGACCCTGAGTGACTTACATTTATGCAGGTTAAAGTACATTACTTGCTTCTCAAACCACGGGATGAAAAATGACTGTCACGGTGTTCTGGAATCGTATCGTAATGGTAAGCGTTCAGGGCCTTTGCACCCACTTCGTTGTTGTCGGCAAATCTCGATAGTAATGATCTTAGACCGAGTTCTCAGTCATCGATGTGTGTAATAGAGATGTGGCTCCCAGCACTGACTCTTGCGTTGGGCAGTGAGGAGGAGGAAGAGGAAGAGGAGGAGGGGGGATGGAGGAGGAGAAAGAGGAAGAAGAAGAGGATTTGAAGGGTGATAAAGAATAGAAAAAAATACACGACACCTCTGGAGATGTATGTGACAGGGAAGGGAAAGGAGAGGAAAAAGCTGAGGGTGAGGAGGAGAAGAAGGAAGAATTACGCGGAGGTGAAAGAAACAGGAAGAAGGGGAAGAAGAGAAGAAGATAAAGAAGATAATGAAGAATACTTTTTTATTTGTTATTTTATGGATGAGAGAGAGAGAGAGAGAGAGAGAGAGAGAGAGAGAATATGTATATGTGTATGTGTGTGCTTACCCTGACAACCCACCGCATCACCTCACGGGATCACCTCAGGGTCGTCTGGCGGGTGCTGGCAACGTTATTGTAGCCCCGAAAACGTTCACGGGCTCGAATGTTTGCTGTTTGAAGGCTCGAAGTATTGAACGCCGGGTACTGTGTTTGCCAAGCCCGACCCAGGCGCGGAGGGAGCTGAGAATGGTGAAAGGGAGGTGAGGGAGTTGTGAGGGAGAGCTGGCGACGAGGAGAGAATGACAGACCAGAGAACGAAATACACAGAACTTGGTAGACACACACCCACACCCACACCCACACCCACACACACCAACACACACATCAGTCAAGCATGCAGGAAGGAGCTTAAGTAAGTATTCTTAGACATTTCACCGCCCAAGTACACAAATTTAACAAGGCTTTAGTAGGAGGTGTGGGCATTTCCAGGGGTAGTTTTATGACCCTGGTGGTAGTATGACCCTTCCTCTGTACCTTGAACCTAAAGAAACATTCATGAGAACCCAGTTGATCTCTGTTATGGCCTTTGGAAATAGTTGATGTGAGAGGTGGAAGTGTCTTGACGATATCGTTCAGGGTCTTCGCTACTTGCTTGGGCCGATCAGTCTTGCTTTTCGGGGTTGCCTTCTCAATTCCGCCACTGGAAA
Organism: Eriocheir sinensis; assembly: GCF_024679095.1. NCBI lineage: Eukaryota > Metazoa > Arthropoda > Malacostraca > Decapoda > Varunidae > Eriocheir > Eriocheir sinensis. The sequence continues at coordinate 4,986,647 of NC_066519.1, forward strand.
GGTTGAGTTTCGAATTGGTGATGATAGAGGAGGAGTACGGTAGTGGTGATGGGGGGTTGGAGATAAGTGGTAGTGGTGGTGATGATGTCTTGGAGACGATCATGGTGGTGTTGGTGATGGTGTTGGAGGTGATAGTGGCTGCGGAGATGGTGTTGCTTGATGGTGAATGTTTGGGTGTGCTCGGAGCCGCGGAGGTTTTGATCGGGGAGAGTTATGCTTCTCTGCCTTGAAGGTCTGAGCCACGTAGCACACATACATACTCACTCACACACACACACACACACACACACACACACACACACACACACACACACACACACACACACACACACACACACACACACACACACACACACACACACACACACACACACACACACACACACACACACACACACACACACACACACACACACACACACACACACACACACAGAGATAGATACATAGATAGATAGCGAGAATAATACAAAGAATACATACACATATAGACCCTTACAAACAATCAAAGACAGGGGACACTCTCTCTCTCTCTCTCTCTCTCTCTCTCTCTCTCTCTCTCTCTCTCTCTCTCTCTCTCTCTCTCTCTCTCTCTCTCTCTCTCACACACACACTCACACACACACACACACACACACACACACACACACACACACACACACACACACACACACACACACACACAGTTCAAACCCGTGTGTGTGTGTGTGTGTGTGTGTGTGTGTGTTGAAAATGGGAACACACTAATAAGGTGCAAACAAAGAAACACTTTATGTAAATACTTTAGCCATAAAGAGAGCGCACACACACACACACACACACACACACACACACACACACACACACACACACACACGAAAATACACATACATATATTCATATATTACTTTTATGAGAGAGAGAGAGAGAGAGAGAGAGAGAGAGAGAGAGAGAGAGAGAGAGAGAGAGAGAGAGAGAGAGAGAGAGAGAGAGAGAGAGAGAGAGAGAGAGAGAGAGAGAGAGTAGTCAATGATGGGTCGATAGATTTGCTAAGACTGTTAATATATAGGAGGAGGAGGAAAGCGGAGGAGGGAAAGAGTCTTAAAGGGTGGAGAGATGGAGGAAAGAAGGGAGAGAAGAAGGAAGGGAGGGAAAGACAGGAAGGGGAAAATGGAAGGAGGGGAATGGGGCGAGGGTAGGAATGGAGGGAATAGACGAAAGAACGAATTAAGAAAAGGAGAGAACGAAGGAAGAGGAGGAGGAGGAGGAGGAGGAGGAGAGGGAAGAGAAGTGACGTCTGCAAAGATTTAAGAGAAGAAAGGTTTGAAGGGAGAGAAGGACGAGGAGGAGAGAGAAGATGAGAGAGGAGGAGTGTTGACAGAGAAGGAGGAGAGGAAGAACGGAATTAGGAGCAGGAGGAGGAGGAGGAGGAGGAGGAGGAGGATGACGACGTGTAATGAAAAGATGGTGAGGGAGAATGAACTAAAGAAGGAGGCGGAGGGTCATGAAGGAAGAAAGAAGGAAAGACGAAAGAAAGCAATGTAAAAGGAAGGAGGAGGAGAAAGAGAAGGAGGATTAGAATGGAAGGAAGGAAGGAAGGAAGGAAAGACGGGTGTAAAGACGGAAGAAAGGAGGGAAGAAAGAACAGGAATGAAGGAAAAAAGGAAGGAATGAGGGAAGGAAGGAAGGAAGGAAGGAGGGAGGGAGGGAAGGAAGGGAAGACAGCGAGTGGAGAACAAAAACAGCAACAGGTTTCTCATTTAGTTATTAAAGCCATTTTTTTTCTTCCTATTTTTTGCTTCCCTTGTCTCGTGTTCCTCCTCCTCCTCCTCCTGCGATCTGTGTGTGTGTGTGTGTGTGTGTGTGTGTGTGTGTGTGTGTGTGTGTGTGTGTGTGTGTGTGTGTGGCTTTATATTTTCCTTTCTCTCTCTCTCTCTCTCTCTCTCTCTCTCTGTCAAGGTCAAAAACAAGGGATTATAAAAGTCTGGCCTCAGCTCATTCCTGTTTACTTATATAGAAAACGGGAACCGCTAATTACTGATGATGATGATGCTGATGGTAATATTTTTTCTTGTTTTCAGGTAAGGAGAAACAGATGAAGGAAAAAATCAGTCACCGGAATCCCATGTACGTATTGAAGGTGTACGTGTGTGTGTGTGTGTGCGTGTGCGCGCAGCATAATGCGGCACAGACGATCAGCTGAGCGGAGACAAAGAAAAAGAAAGAAAAGAAGAAAAGAATAGAAAGAAAGAAAGAGCAAGGAAGGGGAGGCATTGGGCGTGTAATGTGAGTGTGTATGTGTGTGTGTGTGTGTGAAAGAGAGAGAGAGAGAGAGAGAGAGAGAGAGAGAGAGAGAGAGAGAGAGAGAGAGAGAGAGAGAGAGAGAGAGAGAGAGATTTACATAGATATGCAGACCACACAGACCCTCTGGTGCAGACTGGGTGGTCTGGAATCCTATTAAATTTAATGTCACCAAGACTTTGCATTTCGACTTTTGTGAATATCAAGTTGAAGGAAGTGTTGGTCGAGCTTGTTATTAAATGAATTAATCGTATTGCACTGGAACACTGAAGGTGGGAGTTTATTCCATTGTCTCGCTGCAACGTTGGTGAAAAAAAATTGGTGCAGCCTGGTTCGTCGAAAGGTTTGTGCGGATGGAAGAGTTCATTTTTGTTGCCCGATGTTGCACACCTTTTAATATTGCAGTGTCCTTTGCGTGGTGGGGAGACCAAAATTGTACCGAATATTCAAAATGAGGTCTGACTAAACTATTCTTCAGTGGAAATATTACTTCTTTATTCTTGAATAAAAAGCTTCTCTTAATAAAACCCAGCATTCTGTTCGCTTCATGCTGAATCGATTTATTTGTGTGACAATTTGAGGTCTGACGGATTTTTGACACCCAGGTCCTTGGCACACAACGCTTTTGAATCTAAGCCACGCATTTCGTAATCCAACCATTTATTTTTTGCTCCAAATTGAAGAACCTGGCACTTGTCTATAATGAAGGACATCTCCTATCTCTCGGACCAAGCTGAGATATTTTAAGCAAATCGTCTTGGAGGCTTTGTCTGCCTTCGTCAATGACAACCCAGTGACAAGTCTTTGTGTCGTCGTCAAATTACTAATGAAATTATTGTGTCCAACGTCCACATCGTTGATGTAAATAATGAGGAGCACTGGGCTATGAACCGAGCCCTGAGGGACGCCACTAGTGACAGGCGCCCACTCTGAGACAAATCCGTCGATCACAACTATTTGTTGCCTATTGCTCAACCAATGCGCGATCCATTGGTGTACTTGACTGTCAATACCTAGTTGCTTTAATTTATAAAGTAATTTACGGTGTGGAACTTTTTCATACGCTTTCTGAAAATCATGATAGACTACGTCCAATGACTTGGTTACGTCATAAACTGAGAAGTAGGTTTGATACGCAAGATCTCCTGTTGTGGAAGCCATGTTGTGAATCCTTAATTAATGAGTTGTTCTCAAGGTAACTCACAGTTTTGTGTCGGTAGCTTACCTAATACTGGAGTAAGACTAATTGGCGTGTAATTATCCTATTTTTTCCTTCTTCAGAGAGAGAGAGAGAGAGAGAGAGAGAGAGAGAGAGAGAGAGAGAGAGAGAGAGAGAGAGAGAGAGAGAGAGAGAGAGAGAGAGAGAGAGAGAGAGAGAGAGAGAGAGAGAGAGAGAGAGAGAGAGAGAATCTTAGCCTTTGGTCGACTGGCTCTGAGGAAAAGGTCTGTTGCAAGAGAATTGATTTTGAAAGGCGATGGCAAGAGGAGGTGGAGGAGAGAAGAGGAGGAGGAGGAGGAGGGGGAGGAAACATGGAAACATGGAATGACAGGCCACAGAAAGCTTATTGGCTCATTACGAGGTTGCCTGCTGTAGAGCCATGATCTGCCTGACAATCACTTGGTGCCTGCAGAGCAGTTCAAGGCATTTCGGTGCATATTTTCGGTTTACTCCTGTCGTCGAAGTGACGGTCGATGCTATTTTTGAAGGAGTTGATGGTTTCTGCACTTACTACTTCAGCAGGGAGGTCGTTCCAGTGGCGTATGGCTCGGTTAGAGAAGAAACTCCTACCAATGTCTGTGTTGCATCGCTTCGCTTGAATGGGCAGGTCTGTAGCTCAAAGAGCTTGGAGTGGTCGACGTTACTGATGTTTTTTAGGTACTTGAAAATCTGAATCATATCCTCCCGTAGGCTCTTTTCCAGCATGAAGTGGTTAAGTTGCCTGAGTCGTTCTTCATACGGCAGGGCTCTCAAGGGTGGAATCATCTTTGTAGCGCGTCGCTGGATTCTATCTAATAATTCAATGTCTTTTCTGTAATTAGGGGACCAGAATTGTACCGCATACTCGAAGTGAGGTCTTACCATTGAGTTATATAAAGATAACATTACTTCCGACGTCTTATGTTCGAAGTTTCTTGATATAAACCCGAGCATAGTGTTGGCTTTGTTATATGCTTTATTACAGTGTTTTGCGTGTTTTAGGTCACTGCTGGTAGTGACTCCAAGATCCGATTTCTCCTGCACGACCTGCAGAGGATTTCCACGCATGTATGTATGGTTACTGTTTCTGGAACCAAAGTGCATTACTTTGCATTTGTCAAAGTTGAACGACATTTGCCACTTTTCGGACCACTGGATGATCTGGTCAAGGTCCTTTTGGATGACTTCACAGTCGACAGTTGTGAGGGCCCTGCCGCACACTTTAGTGTCGTCGGCAAACTTTGATAGGGAGGATTTCAATCCCGCTTCCAAGTCATTGATGTATAAGATAAAGAGAATGGGTCCCAGCACCGACCCCTGGGGTACCCCACTGGGGACTGGTAGCCACTCAGAAGCCTGCCCGTTGAGTAAAGCTCGGTGTTTTCTGTTGGTGAGCCAATCTCTTATCCATGCAGTCAGGTTTCTTCCTAAACCCGCTGACTTTAGTTTTTTTAAGGAGCCGCTCGTGTGGCACCTTGTCGAAGGCTTTCTGGAAATCCAGGTATATGACATCGCTTGGGACGTGATTATCCCAGTTATCGTATATACCTTGGAAGAAGTCCAATAGATTCATTAAGAAAGAACGCTTATTTCGAAAACCGTGCTGCGTGCCAGATATTATATTGCTTTCTAGGAAGTTGACAAGTTTGTCTCTAATAATTTTCTCGAGGATTTTGCTTGCCACTGACGTTAAACTTATTGGCCTGTAGTTTGGGGCAACGTTCTTATCTTCTTTTTTTGTAAACCGGGGTTACGTTCGCCATTTTCCAGTCATCGGGTACTTTGATCAGTTGTAGCGACCGGTTAAATATGCCTGTGAGGGGCTGCAATATTTGCTGTTTCAATTCTTTCGACAGCCGCGGTGACAAGTTGTCAGGTCCCGTTGACTTGTTCGTATCGAGTTTGTCCAAATACTTTTTCACGTCTTGTGCGGATATTGCGTCACTTTCCAGAGGCGTGATCCCCGTCGGAGGAGCGGGGCATTCGGGTATGTTTTCCTTGTCTTCGATTGTAAATACGGAGGCAAAGTTACTGCTGAGGATTTTGGCCATGTGTTTACTGTCCTAGGTTAGTGATCCGGTCTCGTCCGTCAATGAGCTAATGTTGGTTTTAACTTTCTTTTTTGTTCTGATGTACGTGAAAAACTTTTTAGATTGGTCTTGACTTCGCGCGATATTTGTTTCTCATAGTTGCGTTTACTAGTCCGAATGAGAGTTCGACAAACTCTGAGACTATTTTGGTACTGTACACGGGCTTCGGCCGTATCATTTCCTTTCATCATATTATTATTCCGCTTTTTTTGCGTTTATTGCCCTTAGGGTTCGTTCACACTACAAGCAGAGCAGGGCAGAGCAGAGCAGAGCGGTTAGTAGCGGTATTAATTTTTACATAGTTTTGAATGTACAGACGCTCAGGTGTTCGCACCGCAAGAAGAGCGGCGCAGGGCGGAGCGGAGCGGCACGCTCGGGAAATTTGGTCGTATTTTTTGCTGCTCGCAGCTAGCGGCCTTCCACGGCTCCACCCTTCAATCAACATGGACAAGAAGCTATCTACATAGGTGAATTTTTATTGCTGAAGCCAAAATTACGAAAAAACTGACCAGGTTGTGCATAGTTGAGGTACAATTTGACGATATATAATAGCCGTATGTTTAGAAAAGCTAATTTGGTGATATTCTGATCCTATATCCAATCATCAGTGACCCACACAGCCATGGGACTTGGCTTTAACAACGAAATTCCATGTTCCTTTGTAAATCGTTACATTTTTCATCATCCTTCCAGATAAACGCCGAGGAGTTTATCGGGCTGTTGCCTGCGAATGATTCTTGTGCAGGTCGCCCTGCTCTGCTTATATGTGAACACCTAACTGCGCCGCTCCGCTCTGCTCTGCTCTGCTCTGCTCTGCTCTGCCCTGCTCTGCTTGTAGTGTGAACGAACCCTTAGGAGGAGGAGGAATGGACTTGACTTACACTCCACAGGGTCGGAAAGGTGGTCATCCTCCCTCACATCTTCCTCCTCCTCCTCCTCCTCCTCCTCCTCTTCCTCCATCTAGGGCGGAGGAAGGGAAGCAAAGTGAAGATCTTGGTCAATATCCTTAAGGTTTTCCCTCCATTTCCTCCTCTTTACCTCCTCATCTTCCTCCTCCTCCTCCTCCTCCTCCTCCTCCTCCTTTTGTATTTTCTATTTTGATTTTCCATTATTTTCTATTTTTAATACTCTCTCTCTCTCTCTCTCTCTCTCTCTCTCTCTCTCTCTCTCTCTCTCTCTCTCTCTCTCTCTCTCGAAACCAATTCCAGAATCAGATCAAATGGCTTTTATAGGAGAGAGAGAGAGAGAGAGAGAGAGAGAGAGAGAGAGAGAGAGAGAGAGAAAATCTATTTACCTTCACAAGACGTGCAGCTGGGCAGTATTTGCATGACCTTTTTCAGTCTCTCAGTTTCCGTTGTTTCGTTTTTTTCATATTATATTTTCCATCTTTTTCCTTTATTTAGTCAGGTGTGGAAGACCCTCACCTGTCACATGAACTTCGATTATTTTTAAGTAAATGTTAAGGGGGTTCCGTTTAACAGGTATAAATTAACAGGTATGAATTTAGAGAACAGGTAATTACAGGTGTTTTCAGAGTATTGATAACCATGAATTTACAGTCTTTAAGTATATGTTTAAGGGAGTTCCGTTTGACAGGTATAAATTAACAGGTATGAATTTAGAGTACAGGTAATTACAGGTGTTTTCAGTGTATTGACAGCTATAAATTTACAGTGTTTTCAAAGTATGTGTTGAGTAAGTGTCGCCTAAGTATATGAGACGTGTCGTGTGTGAGATTAAAGGAAACATTCGTGTGTGAGAAAACGTTTAAGCCTTCATCTGTTAATCATTGTGCAGAGAACATATATCAATGGATAGAGTAATTTAAGCTTCACTTTCTATATATGTTGACGAAATTCCGTTTGTTTTAGGTATATAAGAACCGTCGTGTGGTAAATCAGGAGTATTCGTGTGTGAGAAAATATTTAAGCCTTCATCTGTAAATCGGTGTGTGCAGAGTGTATATATAAATGGACTGAGTAATTTTTGCTTCACTTTCTATATGTCGAGAAAATTCCGTTTGTTTCAGGTATGTAGAAGCGTCGTGTGCTAGATTTGAGGAAGTATTCTTGTGTGATAAAATATTTAAGCCTATATCTGTTATTCAGCGTACAGAAAATATACTTATACACAGGGTGCTTTCAGCCTCACTTCCTTTATATGCCGAGAAAATTCCGCGTGTTGGGCATCTAAGAAGCGTTGTTTGTTAGATACTCACGAACATCCGTGTCTAATATATGTACAAAAGTATATATATGTTCGCAGAGTATTTTTAACTTCTCTTTATATATGCGTCGATGATATACCATTTGTTAGGTGTAAAAGAACCGTCGCGCGTTAGATTAGATGTTATCAGTGTGTACATAATCTATATAAACTCATAGAATGTTTATTTTTTATTTTTTTTTACTGCAAAGGAGACAGCACAAGGGCACAAAAAAGGAAACAACAATAAAAAAAGCCAGCATAAAAAAGCCTTCAATTTCTATAAAGATTGAGGAAATTCCGTTTGTGAAGTAAACATGAATTGTCGTGCGTTGGATATGAAGAAACATTTGCGTTAGAAAGTATTTGTAGTCATTTTTTATCAAGGTGAAAACGCACTCTCCCGCAGCGGTGCCCTTTACACCCTGATAGTTTCCTGCTGCCTGAATTACAATGACACACGATGATGATACACGACTGTACATGTGGAGTCCAAGTTCGTCGTGGTATTTTAAATAATTACCGGGTTATGTGAACCAACACTTGTCTACGAACTCAGAAACAGGTGTTGTAAATATTTGGTGTGAACATGTGCAGTAACATATTTTTTTTAGGTAAATTTCTGTCAAGGTAAAAGAAATTCCGTTTAATTACCAGGACACTTCTCCTCCCGAAATTGACCTCTCTTTTGGCCACTCCTCTTAACGTTTTTATAGAAGTGATCCGCGGGCTTTTTTTTCATAATTGTTTTGATTTTTTTTTGCCCTTGAACTGTTTCCTTTACTGTAAAAAAAAGAAACGCCGTGTATAATTGAAAAAAAAAATACTCGTCTTATGGAAAATATTTAAGCCTCAAACCCGTGTGCCGAGCTTTCCTTTGTTTAGAAATATAATTTATAACCTTACCCCCCCCAAAAAAAAATAAAAATAAACAGCAGCCGTAAACTGTTTTGTGCCTTCATGTAACTCAAAATACGTCACTTTAGAGGATCTTTCTTCTTGGCAAGCGTGCGCCATACTATTACTGACTCAAACAAAAATAGTGTATTGGATGTAGCCTTTGATTCGCACAAGAGGTTCAAAGAAAGCTCGCAGGGACCGGCGTCTGGCTCACTGATAGTGTTGGAACTGATGTTAGGGGAATGGCCAAGTGAGGGAGAACTTGTGATACGGGCGTCAGTCAGTCGTATCAGAGTAAAGAGTTAGTATGACGTTATATTTGTGAGCTTTTGTTATAGTGAATGTCGAGGTGATGCCGTTTCTTGAATCTCGAGCCTATGTATCTTCCGCTTATTGGTAACTTGCATATAAACTTACGTGTGTTAAACCAGTGTGTGCGCAGAGTAAAATTACATGCCGTGATAGCTCTCGTGAATTTTGGTTATGGTGGATCTAGATTTTCTTATTGTGAGCTTCAATTCTTCGGCAAAGCAGTGAATGGCGACGACGTTGTTGTGTCAAATGTGATAGTTAAATCTGCCGACTTATTGTCACTAGTAGTAGTATTAGATGCAGCAGTTTTAGAAGTAGTTGTAGTTAGTAGAAGTAGCAGCAGAGGTAGTAGTAGTAGTAGAAGCAGCAGTTTTAGAAGTAGTTGTAGTTAGTAGAAGTAGCAGCAGAGGTAGTAGTAGTAGTAGTAGTTGTTGTAGTACCGGCAACAGTAGTAGTGGTAGTAACAGGAGCAGCATATAATAATTAGTAGTAGTTGTAATATCAGTAACAGTAGTAGTAGTAGTTGTAGTAGTAGTAGCAGCAGGAGCAGAATGTAGTAGTAGTAGTAGTAGTAGTAGTAGCCGCAGTACCTAACAGTAGCAGTATCACGTTGAAAAATTTACTGCTCTCACAACCCCGCCTTATAAATCCTGGCAGGGAGAGGCGATGGGGCGGCCGCGAATTAAAGAGCACAAGGCACGCTGAAGGAGACGAGTGCGAGGCCTGACACCCACCCACACCCACTCCTCGAGGGGTTAAAGATGCGCCAGCGCACCGCCTCCTCGGGCACTCGACCTGCAGGGGAAAGTTATCTGGTATCGAGATAAGAGAGAGAAGAGAAGAGAGAGGGAGAGGGAAGATTAAGAGAGCAAAGAGAGAGAGAGAGAGAGAGAGAGAGAGATCGTTTATAATAAGAGAGCAAACAGCAATTAAGCGAAAGTATAAAAGAATGGAAATCACACATCTTTGCAAAGGAGAGGAGGGAAAAATCTTAGGAGAAAGTTAGTGAGGCAAAATAATAAGTATTAAGGAATTAGGAAAAACCGTAGACGTTAAGGAGGGATGTAAAAGTTAGTGTTAAAAAAAAAATATTCATCTTTTCAAGGGCGAGAAGGGATAATCCAAAGTTAGGTAGTCAAAATATAGGTATGAATGAATCAGGGAAAACCGTAGACAATAAGGAGGGATAAGGAGGCTGTGTTGAAAATGATTATGCCAGTTAGTACAAGGAAGAGAGAGAAAGCCCAGCACAAGAGAGAGGGATGAACATAATCTTATATCTGATAAAAAAATATAATGTAAGGAAAGTAATGAAAAAGGAAAATACTACAAATTAAGGAGGTATAAACGAAATTAGTGCCATGCTAATATAGTTACAAGAGGTTAGAGGAAAGAGAAGACCAGTACATAAGCTTCCATCCGTTTAAAAGTAAGATTGAAAATAAGTAAAAACAAAATGAAAATACTACTAATTATAGAGGGATTAACTAAATCAACGCCATTTTAAAATATTTATGCGAGTTACAAGGAAGAGAAAGAAAGCCTAGGCCGAGAAATACTGATAGACATAACCTTCCATCTCTCAAAAAAGGTAAAATTGAAAGAAAATAAGAGGAAAGGGAAATTATAGAGGGATAAAATAAATTAATGACATGTTAAAAATGATTATGCGAGTTACAAGGAGGAGTAAGGAAGCCTATAGGACAAGAGATAAGGATAGACATAACCTTCCATCTCTCAAAAAAGTAAAATTGAAGGAAAAAAACAAAACAAAAGTATAATCGTATAAATTAAGGAGGTAAGAAGTCAGTGTGGAAAATAATTATGCCAGTTACAAGATAGAGAATGCCCTGGACAAGAGATGGGGATGAACATACTCTTCCATCTGTCCATGCTTGTTGCGAGGAAGAGGAAGCGTCGAGCCAGGGAGCAATGCGTCACGAGCTCTCCTCCGTCTTAGTGATATACCGACACTTTCATAAGCAAACTCCCCACGTTATTTTTCCATATGCAAAAAAAAAACTACCCATCGTTTTCTCTTAGGACTTACGGTATAAGCAGAAATGAAAAAAAAACCTGTCGTTTTCTCATTGGACTTTGGGTATGGGCAGAATTGTTAAAGGAAGTTTTAGAACACGCACGCCATGAATGACTTTTACAGGCAAACTCCCCACCCCTTTTTTCCTACCTTTCGGGAAATCAAAAAAGTCCCTGTCGTTTTCTCAATCGTCTTATTATATAGGAAAAAATGATGTGTTTTAGAACACTCACACTTTGAATTACTTTTATTAGGAACTCCCTGCGTCTTATTTCCTGTCTTTCGGGAAAGCGAAAACGTGCCTGTCATTCTCTCATTCACCGCTTGACTGAGGCAGAAATGTTAAAGGAAATATTAGAACGCTCATCTCGAATACACGCCTCCGCGGTGCAATGGTAGCATCCCTGACTACGAATCTGCGGGCCTGGGTTCGAATCCTGGCCTGGGTTGTCGGCGTGCAGGCCACCCGCGTGTTCATCCTTCCTTCCGGGCTGGTCGATAAATGGGGAAACCTGTGGAAGGTAAACTGTGGTAACCCGGATGCTGCACTGCCTGGCCCTGTGTCAAGCTAAGGGTTCTTCCACCACAGGCTGAAGGGGCCAACGGGAGGGAGATGCACACCGCCGCCACGCGCAGCTATACAGTACTTTTATACCTTGAATAACTGAATGATTTGCGGGCTTTCTTTATTATTATTAGTTTTTTTTTTTTGCCCTTGAGCTGTATCCCTTACTGTAAAAAAAAAAAAGAAAGAAGGCAAATATACTAACATGTTCGCCTAAAATCTGGAAATTGCCGAAAAAAGACTTTGGCAGTATGTTTATGGTCCATTTCTTTGCGTTAAGAGAAGACTGACGAAGAGTTATACAGAGAAAGGAAGAGCCTGTAACACTACCCCTCCCTCCCCCAACACACACCTTACCACGTACACTCACTCTCTCTCTCTCTCTCTCTCTCACACACACACACACACACACACACACACACACACACACACACACACACACACACACACACACACACACACACACACACACACACACACACACACACACACACACACACACACACACACACACACACACACACACACACACACACACACACACACACACACACACACACACACACACACACACACACACACACACACACACACACACACACACACACACACACACACACACACACACACACACCCACACACACACTCACTCTCTCACACACTCACTCTCACTCACACACACACACACACACACACACACACACACACTCACACACACACACTCACACACACACACACACACACACACACACACACAGAAGGACCGGGGTTCGATTCCCCGGCCGGATGAAGATAAGTTGGGTTTATCTTCTTTCACGTGTAGCCCCTGTTCACACGATCGGTACTACAGGCTCTGTGCTGTTCCGAACGGCTGGCTGTCTCGAGAGAGACCCGCAGCAGACCAAGAGGTGAATTACACACACACACACACACACACACACACACACACACACACACACACGGTGGCTGAGTCGACAGAGTGACGGCGCCGCATTCAAGAGGACGCGAGTTCAATCCTCACCCGGTGCCACCAAACTGGGATTTTTCAGCCGCCGCCGAGTGGCTTAAAAACTACCCACATGCTGTCCAGAAGACCACCTATCAACCCGGACTCTAGATTCTAGGATTAAAGATGAGCTCCGGGAGGGCAGCATGAGCCAATGCAAGATGGTGCCACTATAAACACTCGCCTGCGCCAGAACGGGCTGGGCCGACCATCAGGCCCCACCGGAGAGAACCCTTGGGCCGACCATCAGGCCCCACCGGGAAGAAGCCTACCGGCGCAATAGGCCGCGACGTAAAACACACACACACACACACACAAACACACACACACACACACAGAGCTCAGCGTAGGTGTGTCAAAGGCTTTAGTGGTGGAAGATGAAGGTCGCTTTACATAAAACACATCGAGGAAAAATGAGTGTGTGTGTGTGTGTGTATGTGGGCGGGTATATCGATAGTTTATTCATCGAGTCGCTTTTTGCTTGTATTGCTCACAGCGTGTTTACCTTTGCTGGGCCTGTGAATAACGAGACCGCCCGTGTTCCCAGACGCTTTCGCTTCTCGCAACAACTTTTTCCCAAGGCCACAAAGGAGGTTAGTCGTGTTCTCATGAGTGCTTTCCCCAATCATGGTACAGAGGCCTTGTCAAACTATCTCCAGGCTCATAAAATTACCCATGGAAATATTACTAATCCAACCTCAACCAAAGCCTTGTCAAACTATTGCTAGGCTCATAAAACTACACAAGGAAATAACACAAACACAACCTCCACCAGAGCCTTGTCATACTATCTCCAGGCTCATAAACTACCCATGGAAATGCTACTACCACAACCTCCACCAAAGCCTTGCCAAACTATCTCCAGGCTCATAAAATTACCCATGAAAATACTAATATAACCTATACCAATATATTGTAAAACTATTTCTAGGGTCATAAAACATCCCGTGGAAATAATACAAATACAACCTCAACCAAAGCCTTGTAAAACTATTACTAGGCTCATAAAACTACCCACGGAAATACTACTAACACGAGCTCTACCGTATGCTTGTCAGACTATCGCTAAGCTCATGAAACTACCCATGGAAATACTAATACAACCTATACCACTACCTTGTCAATCTATGTAAAGGCTAACCATGGAAATGCTACTAACACAACCTGTACCGAAGCCTTGTCAATTGCTAGGCTCATAAAACTACGTACTCATAGAAAAACTACTAACACAATCTCTACCAACGCCGTACCAAGCGTGGGTGTGTAAGCCCCGAGCTGCTGGAGACTATGGAATTAACACTTCAAAAAAGATATATCAAAGTTTGTTTTTAATGTGCCTTGATATTTCACCGCTGAAAGAGTTGAAGTTAATGAAAAGCAAATAGAAAATCGTATTACATTACCCGCTTTGGAAAACTCTTTCAAGTATAGAGCAATATGCCGCGAGTGTGTTCAAAAGTCCTGTTGATGACGATTGAAAAAATACGGCCACCAAAAGTATTATTAGTGTTGCAACCATGAAATGACATCAATACTCCTTGCCACGTATTTTAATAGTAACGTGTCCAAAAATATATATAAAAACACCCCCCTCAAAATCATGTGTTTTCTTCGTTATTTTTTCAGAGGTGCACTTTTCTGTAATCCCAAAGAAAGAATCGTTAACAAGTGCTGTCTCCTACGTCTTGTATTCCGTCGCAATATTGCTTTCTTTGTCTCTTTTATCGCGGGTTTATTGCAAAGTGCTCCTTTGAACTTATGAATTGCCTACGACTTTAACATTTTAGAGCGGAGTATCAAGACACCTCTTCGACCGATTCTGACCCTCTCTTTCGGCTCTATCATTTGCAGAAGCGCTGTTATACTTTTATTTTTATTTTTTCCCTCTTCTCCCTTATAGCTTTTTTGTCTCATCTATCGCGGCTTTATTGCTAAGTCCTCTTTTGAACTTACAGACTGCCTACGACTTTAACACTTTTCAGAGAGGAGTATCAAGACGCCTCTCCAACCGATGCTGATACTCCCTTTCAGCTCCTCTCATTTGCAAAAGCAGCGAGCGCTGGTGTACTTCATTTTTATCTCTTCCTCGTCTCCCTTATTGCTCCGGCTTCTACCTAATCCTTCCCGCAGGCAGTACAACCCTCCCTACATTTGTTGCTTCCCAATGCTTTCAACGGCTCTCACCAACTCAATTCCAAAAATCGAATTAAAATGCGAAACCAGTTACACCAGTGTTATTATATAGTAATACGTGAACTCTGGAAATACAACGATTCTCTCTAACTCTATCCTCCCAAATTGAACTAAACACAAACTAACCACATCAATAAATACCTATTAATACATAAACTCCGTGAAAATCCAATAATTCTCACTAACTCTATCCCAAAGTTGAACTGAAAAGCCAAACTAACCACTAACTAATACGTTAACTCTCTGAAAATCCATCAGTTATAACTTACTACGTCCCGAAAATGGAAATATAAAATCAGACTAACAACTTAAGTGCCTGTCGGAGGAGTTACTAGATGAACCCCCGTCGCCCCACCTCCTCAGTTATTAAAGGGTCAGACTAACAACTTAACTGTCAATGAATGCTAATATTTTTAAAACACCTATCGGAAGAGTTACAAGATGAACGCTCGTCGCCCTCCTTAAAGGTGTGCCCTCCGGTAGGCTCCCAAACACAGGCCATTCTAATAAAACAAATAAAATATGTTTCTCGTCGTGAGTGAGTGAGCGGACGGAAAGAGAATAAGCTGCTGCGTTAAAACTCTTTGTGTGTGTGTGTGTGTGTGTGTGTGTGTGTGTGTGTGTGTGTGTGTGTGTGTGTGTGTGTGTTTGGTGGGGGAGGGGAAGGGGGTGTGTTTTGGGGAGGGGGATCTCGTGTGTGTGTGTGTGTGTGTGTGTGTGTGTGTGTGTGTATTTGGTGGGGGAGGGGTAAAGGGTGTGGGTTTTGGGGAGGGGGTCTCGTGTGTGTGTGTGTGTGTGTGTGTGTGTGTGTGTGTGTACGTTTGGTGGGGGAGGGGGAAAAGGTGTGTGTTTTGGGGGAGGGGGGTCTCGTATGTGTGTGTGTGTGTGTGTGTGTGTGTGTGTTTAGGTGTGTATAGATGTAGGTAAGTATGAGTGTGTATTTATGGGTGTGTACGTGTGTGGTGTGGGTGGGGGATTGGATGTGTGTGTGTGTGTGTGTGTGTGTGTGAGACATTGATTACCTCACCCTTTAATTAGCACGTAAAACACCTGAGCGCTGAGCCCCGACGGCAGTGATGTGCGGGGAATATTCATTAAAGGACGAGGATGTTCACGGTGACGAATATTGCAATAGTGCAAGAGGCAGGAACGGTATTATAGATTTTTTTATTCATGGAAGGAAAGAGAGGAAAAACAGGAATAGAAAGAGAGACGAAAAAAAGGTATTGCTATTTTTTTCTCAGGGAAGGGAAGGAAAGGAGGAAAAATAGGAAAATACGAGAGAGGTAAGTTACTGAGGAAGATTTTTTTTCTCAAGGAAGGGAAGGGAAGGGAAGGAAGGAAAATAGCCATGGGCAAAATAGACGAAAGAAAGCATTATTAGTTTTATTTTCTTTTAGCGGAGGTAAGGGAAGGAAAGGAAGGGAAAATAGGAATGGACAAACACGCAAAATGGTATTATTTTTTTCAGGAAAGGAAAAGAAAATAAGGAAAAATAGCAGTGGACAAGGTACACAAAAAAAGGATCATTAGTTTTTTTTTTCTTAGGGAAGGAAAGGAAGGGAAGAAAAGGTAGGAAAAAATACTAATGGACAGATGGACGAAAAATGGTAGTTTTTTTTTTTAGGGAAGAGAAGGAAAGAAAGAAAAATATCAATGGACAGATAGGCGAAAAACAAGGGATTATTATTTTTCTTAGTGAAGAAAAGAAAAGAAAACAACAATAGCCAGATGTGCGAAAAATGGTATTGTTAGTTTTTTCCTCGAGGAAGGAGAGGAAAGAAAAGGAAACAGCAATGGACAGAATAGACGAAAAAAAGATGAAATACTGAGCAAGATTATTTTCTTTCAAGGAAGGAAAGGAAAGTAGGAAGGTAAATAACAGTAGATAGGATATACATCAGAGAAACTGTAATAACACAGTGAAAAACATCCCAAATGAACACCACTGAGTGCCAGGATTCGAACCCGGGCCATCTTACTAGAACTCTGGGCAGCAAACCGACCAGACCACCGATGGGCTATAAGGTTACCGCGCCAGAGGCCACTTTTGCGGCCATTAACTGACGCCCCAGCCCCGCACTGTGGACATAAAGGTGATGGTAACCCCGCCAACACCCGTGACTGACGGAAACGCTTTTAATCAAACCCTTATGGCACATACGGTGTGTATATACATCAGATAAACTGTAATAACACAGTGAATCCTGGCACTCAGTGGTGTTCATTTGGGATGTTTTTCACTGTGTTATTACAGTTTTTCTGATGTATTTACACACCGTATGTGCCATAAGGGTTTGATTAAAAGCGTTTCCGTCAGTCACGGGTGACCTTCATGTCCACAGTGTATCGGTGGTCTCGGACTTCTAGTCAGAAGGCCCGGGTTCGAATCCTGGCACTCAGTGGTGTTCATTTGAGATAGGATATACGAAAAAAACCACTGTGGAGAAAATGAAAAATAAAATGTGGACTTGTGAGGCGAAATAGAGAAAATTGAAAAGCAGAGTGAATTTAAAAGTGGATGAGGAAAAAAAGAAAAGAAGGAGAATGAGATGAGTAAACTTATGGAAAATATAAGCGAGGAAAGAAAATAGAAAAGAAAAACATCAAGAAAAAAAGAAGAAAAGGAAGAAGAAGAAAAAGATGACCATAAAGGAAAAAAAAAAACGTGCAAGCAATGTTACTTATAAGTGTGTGTGTGTGTGTGTGCGTGCGTCCGTGCGTGTGTGTGTGTGTGTGTGTGTCTGTGTGTGTGTGCGTGTGTTAAAAAGATAGATGGAGAGAGAGAGAGAGAGAGAGATCAAAACAGCGAGGCATAGACGAAAGAGTGATAAAAGGGAAATTAAATAAATAAATCAGAATAATAATAATATGAGAGGAACATGATAAAAACAGCTACTTAATATACTGGAAAAACAACATATACAGGGAACCCAGAAAGAAATAAAAGAAAAAAAAAATAGAAGAAATAATGAAGAAAATAGGAAAGCTGAAGGAAGACGCGGAACAGGAAAGAAGAAAGAAAAATTGAAATCGTAGAAATTAAAACTTGGTCATGGAAGCTGAAGACGCGTAAAAAAAAGGTAAGAAAAATAGAAAACATAGGAAAAAAGTTGGTTATGGAAGCTGAAGACACGGAAAAGGAAGGAAAGAAAGGAAGAAAAATAGAAAACATAAAAAAAAAACACTTGGTCATGGAAGCTAAAAAAAGAATGAAAGGAGAAATAAAAATTGAAAACGTAGAAAAAAACTTGGTGACGGAAGCTGAAGACACGTAAAAAAAAAGAAGGAAAGAAAGAAAGAAAGAAAAATAGAAAACAAAAAAACACTTGGTCATGGAAGCTGAAAAAAAGAGAGAAAGGAAGGAGAAAAAAAATTGAAAACGTAGAAAAAAAACTTGGTGACGGAAGCTGAAGACACGTAAAAAAAAGAAGGAAAGAAAGAAAGGAAGAAAAATAGAAAACAAAAAAAAATACTTGGTCACGGGAGCTCAAGACACGTAGAAAGAAAGGAAGTGAAAGAATAAAACGTAAAAAAACAAACAAACTCAGCAATATATTTTGAGTCTAAGTATCAAGTCGGTGCCAACAGATGAAAGCAACAGACAAGAAAAAAATAAAAGTCTGAAAAAAGAGATTGAAAAGAGGGAAAACGAATGCAGTAATGAGCCTGATTTTTTTCTCTTTTTTTCTCTTCTTTTTTTCTCTCTCTAAAAAGGCGCCTTGACGTCCACGCAAAGGCTGAGCGAGATTGAAATGGAAATTGATGGAAATAACAGCAGAACACACACACACACACACACACACACACACACACACACACACACACACACACACACACACACACACACACACACACACACACACACACACACACACACACACACACACACACACACACACACACACACACACACACACACGCTCACACACACGCACACACGAAGAAGAAGAAGAAGACGAAAAAGAAGAGGAGGAAGAAGAAGAAGAAGAAGAAGAAGAAGAAGAAGAAGAAGAAGAAGAGGTGAAGGAAGAAGAGGAAGAAGAAAAAGAAAAGTAGAAGAAGAAGGAATAAAGAAGAAGAAGAAGAAGAAGGATAAGACGAAGTAAAGAAGAAAAAGAATAAGAATAATAAGAAAAATGATAATAATAATACTAAGAAGAAGAAGGAAAGGGAAAAGAAAAGAAAGGAGAAGAAAAAGAAGAAAAAAATAAGGATTTGAAAAGAATGGACAAGAAGAAAACTAAGGAAAATAAGAAAAATAAGTTAAAGATAAATGCAAGAGACAAAACACTTCTGATCCAACAACGCAAGGAGACCCGAATTAAGGCCCTGCCACAAACCTATTTCCCACAACGAGCGAAGAGAGAAAGAAAAGCGGCGGAGAAACGCAGTAAAGAAGATTTGGATTTGTGAGAGAGAGAATCATCATCACCACCCCGCCCCGCTCCTCCTCTCCCTCCCGCCACGCTGATGTTAAGGAAAAGATCATGATGAGAAAACTTGTGTAGGTGCTGATGGAGGATTGCAGGAAATATCACGTCCTTCGAAGAGAGGAGGAAAGGAAGAGGAAACATGGAAGAAAGAAAATAACAGAGGGATGGAACGAGTATGGAAGGGAAGGGAAGTGGAAGAAGGGGAAGCATACGTTGAAGATAGCAGAGAGAAAGTAAAAGAGAAGTGGCAGGTGAGGTAATGAGTGGAGAGCAAGAGGGAAGAAGGGGCTGTAATAGCAAACCTTTCGGCGGCAAGCACACATATTTGACAATGCTTTCGTAGGAGTTGCGGGCATTTCCAGGGATAGCTTAACGTCCCTGATGGTAGTTTGACCCCTCCTCTGTACCATGAACCTAAAGAAACACTCATGAGAACAAGACTTTTCGGCCTTTGGAAATAGTTGGTGCATAGTAGGATAAGGAAGCGTCTGAGAATACCGACCAAAGACTTTTCGTCCACTTCCTCCCTCCACAACAACGCAGTCACACACCCGGGCGAGTCACCCATCGACAGACTCTCCTCCCCAGCACCCTCCCTGATGATCGTCCCCCCTGTTTCCCCCGCCAGAACATCCCCACTATTAAAAACACTTATCCCTTTTCTCTAGCTGACTCCCCCCTACAGCAAAGCACTCCTACAATGCGGCGAGTCACCCAACGAAAGATTCACGCCCTCACCACACTGCTCGACGACCCTCTCCACCGTCAAGACCGCCTTCACATCAGGTCTATGCCTCATGTGCCTCCTGAACGCCATAATCACTGCATACGCGTCGCCCTCGTTTACCCGCGTCGCTAAGTCCAGGAAAGTAAGGCAGTGGTAAGAGCACGTCCCGTAATATTCGTTCTGAGTGAGCTCGCACACCATCTTGACCCAAAGTTTTGATACCCCGTTGCGCTGCCAAAACACGCTGAAACAGGGGTCTGGCGGGTTATCCAAAGAGTCGTAGTAGATGTAGTGACAGTCCAGGCAGCGGTACATTGACACCATGTGACCGTTTCCGGGGTAGTGCAGCCCCATCAGCATGCCCCTCCCCCGCTGCAGTCCCGGTTCCTGCATAAGCGCCGCCTGACCAATGACAAAACGAGTCCTTTTACCGAACACTCGCGGGGTGGTGGACAGGATAGAGATGTCTTTGTCCATCAGCATCCGAGACTGTTGGACCAGGCGAACCTCGTCCAGCTCCATTGTGAAATATTGTTGATCCATTTTATATATTAGCCTTGCTATTTTGTTCATTAGTATTTTTTATTTCTATTTTTTTTTTTTTTTTTTTTGTGTGTGTGTACTAGAGCAAGGGGCTGAGGTGTCCAAACAACGGCAAGCGTCGTGTGAACAGATACACTACTATATGTCGCGATTATAGTCGTCACCTCGGTTTTGGGTAAAACGAAGTATAGAGAGGTATCGTCACTCATAGAACGTGAAGAACCAAATTTTGAAATGAGCTTTTTTATTAGGACCTCGCGGATGTTTTTTTTATGTTATAAACTACTACAATAAAATAAAATAAGATGTGGATTTTTTGTTATATACCTTATGAAGCAATTGTCAGTGAATAAAAAAAATATATAGAAATGTTCACGGCATCTCATCCTGGACGATGATTGGCTGGCGTCTCGATAAGCTCCGCCCCTTCTTCGAGCCTAATTAAGCCCCGCCCCATCCTCGTTGTCTGCCCAAACCGACGACTTCACACACCTCACTCCCACCCTGTTTCCTGACCCCAACATTACTTTTTACGAAAAACTGAGACCAGCATCATCTTCCTGAGAAAATTCTGCATCACACTAGCATAAAATTGTAACAATAATGTAAAATTACACATACGAAAATCAGAGTTAAGTGAACTATGGAGTAAACATTTTCTTGCACTTATTTCCTTTCAACTCCTTAGTACTCAGCTGGTTTTCGTCGCATCACTTTTATAAGCACAGATCCTAAATCTGCATGCTTTTCTGCTTCTGATGGTGTGTGGTACGTCCCGAGGTAAAAATATACATAGGGTCAAAATCGCCTCCGAACATAAGCCGAGCCGTGACGGAGTTCATTCGCTTCGGCATTTGTTTACTCAAGTCAGACTCGCCGCTCACCTCACTTGAGGCGGCAAAGCGATGCAGAACAAAGATGGTGCTGGTCTCAGTTCGGAGTGAGGTGTGTGAAATCGTCGGTTTGGGCAGACAACGAGGATGGGGCGGGGCTTAATTAGGCTCGAGGAAGGGGCGGAGCTTATCGAGACGCCAGCCAATCATCGTCCAGGATGAGATGCCATGAACATTTCTGTATATATTTTTTATTCACCGAGAATTGCTTCATAGGGTATATAACAACAAGGATGGGGCGTGGCCAAGGGTGAAGGCAACAGGAGTTGCCAACGAGTGAATTCCTCCCGCCTGTATGACGATACTTTCTCTATACTTGCCTTGGGTTTTGAGTGGCTATATTTTTTTGGTTTTAGGGAGCTCGGAGCTAGGAATGCAAGGGCCCAAATCTGGAGCTAGTGGGCCACATGGAAGCATGACAGACGGCGGTGCTGAGCTGCTGCGATAACTACCACGGTAGCTGTGATGACTACTGTAGGTTTGTGGCGAGGCCGAGACCTTGGAAGGAAAGTGGGCAAGGGATGTTAGATTTTAATGAGCTGTGTGTGTTATTCTCTCTCTCTCTCTCTCTCTCTCTCTCTCTCTCTCTCTCTCTCTCTCTCTCTCTCTCTCTCTCTCTCTCTCTCTCTCTCTCTCTCTCTCTCTCTCTCTCTCTCTCTCTCTCTCTCTCTCTCTCTCTCTCTCTCTCTCTCTCTCTCTCTCTCTCTCTCTCTCTCTCTCTCTCTCTCTCTATCTCTCTCTCTCTCTCTCTCTCTCTCTCTCTCTCTCTCTCTCTCTCTCTCTCTCTCTCTCTCTCTCTCTCTCTCTCTCTCTCTCTCTCTCTCTCTCTCTCTCTCTCTCTCTCTCTTGCAAACCTCTTAAACAATTACTTTTCCTCGGTGTTTAATACTAACAGTCTTCCTCTCGCTACCACCAACACCAGTACTATTGTAAATCTCGAGCATGCATTACTAATTTTGAAATAACAACCGATGAAGTCCTTAAAGCTCTCCATTCACTTAAAACAAATAAAAGTCCTGGACCTGACAAAGTATACCCAACTCTGCTGAAAGAAACAAAGAGCGAAATACTCTCCTCCCTCACAACCGTATTCAATATGTCCTTGCGACAAGGCATCGTCCCTTCAGATTGGAAAAAGGCTAACGTGACACCGATTTTCAAGAAAGGAGACAAAAAAGTACCAAGTAATTACAGGCCCATTAGTCTAACTTCGGTTGTAGGTAAGCTACTTGAAGGCATAATTAGAGACAAAATTGTGAATTACCTTGAAAGCCACTCATTGATTGGGGACTCACAACATGGCTTCCGAAACAAAAGATCCTGCCTATCAAACCTATTAACCTTTTATAACGACCTCTTCACTGTTTATCACGTAACCAAATCACTGGACGTAGTCTATCTTGATTTCCAGAAAGCGTTTGATAAAGTCCCGCATCATAAATTACTTTACAAATTAAAGCAAATAGGTATTGACGGTCAAGTAAACCAATGGATCGCGAATTGGTTGAGCAACAGACAACAAAAAGTGATTGACGGATTTAACTCAGAGTGGGCGCCTGTCACTAGTGGCGTCCTCAGGGCTCGGTCCTTGGCCCAGTGCTCTTCATTATTTACATCAACGACGTGGATGTTGGACTCAATAACCGCATTAGTAAATTTGCAGACGACACAAAGATTGGCAACTCGGTTCTCACTGACGAAGACAGGCAAAGCCTCCAAGAGGATTTGCACAAAATTTCAACTTGGTCGGATAGATGGGAGATGCCCTTTAACGTAAACAAGTGCCAGGTCCTTCAAGTTGGAACGAGGAATAAGAAGTTCGAATACGAAATGCGCGGCGTTAAACTCAAAAGCGTTCAATGCGTCAAAGACTTGGGGGTCAAAATCGCGTCAAACCTCAAATTCTCACAGCAATGCATCGATGCAGCAAATAAAGCGAACAGAATGTTGGGCTTCATTAAAGAAACTTTGTATTCAAGAATAAAGATGTAATACTCCGCTCTACAACAGTTTAGTCAGACCCCACTTGGAATATGCGGTACAGTTTGGTCTCCCACCATGCAAAGGATATTGCTAAATTAGAAGGTGTTCAGCGTCGGGCAACGAAATGATCCCTTCCTTGCGCAACAAATCCTACGAAGAAAGGCTTTCTACCCATAACATGTTTTCTCTTGAGAAACGTCGCCTCCGAGAAAACTGATCGAATGTTTTAAAATACTTAATGGTTTCACGAATGTAGACAGATCAACATTGTTTATGATCGATGACACTTTGCGCACGAGGAACAATGGCGTAAAACTCAGATGTAGACAAGTAAATTCAGACTGCACCAAATTTTTCTTCACCAACGTTGTAGTGCGAGAATGGAATAAGCTTCCACCGTCAGTGGTGCAGTGTAACACGATTGACTCCTTCAAAAATAAGCTCGACCGTCACTTCCTTCAACTTAATATCAACTAGAGTAGAAATGCAACGTTTTGGAGTCTTCTGATTAATGTAAAATCACTTAGGTTTAAGGACAGACCACCAAGTCTGGACCAGGGGGTCTGTGTGGTCTGATTTTCTATGTAAATCTATGTAAATCTCTCTCTCTCTCTCTCTCTCTCTCTCTCTCTCTCTCTCTCTCTCTCTCTCTCTCTCTCTCTCTCTCTCTCTCTCTCTCTCTCTCTCTCTCTCTCTCTCTCTCACACACACACACACACACACACACACACACACACACACACACACACAACTTTAAAGCTCTGCGCTCTCAGGCTTCACGGACTGTCAGGCGGAGGTTCGAGCCCTACTCAGGCCGGGATTATTCCATTGACAAGGAGCGGTTGCCTTATCTTTTTTTACGCTTCAACCTATGACGCCGGTAGCCTGTTGGTCTGTCCCATCTCGTTGTGGCGCAGTTTATAGTGGCGCCATCTTGCTTTGCGCATGCTGCCCCCAAGGGCTCGTCTTTGATCCTCTCTTTTAGAGAGGAAATCTAAAGTCCAGGTTGATAGGTTGTCCTCAGAACAGCATGTGGGTAGTCTTAGGCCACTCGGCGGTGACTTGAATATCCCAGCTTGTGGCAGCGGGCGGGACTCGAACTTGAGTCCAAGAGGACGCGGCGCCTGCACGCTAACCACCCAGAGACCGTCCCCCCTTGAGCAAGGGGAATGAGGTGTGTGGTGTGAAAAGGTCCCGCAGTAACCAGAGATCGGCTAATGAGCCAGAGGAAGATGACAGCAAATAACGAATGGGTATATAAACGTTCTTTTTCACTCCTCCTTTAGAAAATGGGAGAGAATGACGGAGAGAAAGAAAGCCAGAGGAAAACGTGAGAAAAGAATGACGAATAGAAAGAGTGAGAGGAAGATAGCAGCAAGTAACGAATGGTTATATGAACGTCATTTTTTCACTCCTGTAGAAAAATAGTAAAGAATGACGGAAAAAGAAGAATTCCAGAGGAAGATAATAACAGTTAAAGGAAGGGTTAGCAAGGGGACGGAAATTCTCAACCCCTTTCCTGCAGATAGTGAGCAATGAGTGATGGGAAAAAAGCAATGCCAGAAGATGAGAAAGCATAGTAGAGAGGAAAAGAACCTTTGGAGGTGTTAAAAGAATTGCTGTCAAAACATTTTTTCTTACGTTTTAGTCTGTAGTAGGGCCTGATGGTCGGCCCCAGCCCGTTGTGGCGCAGGCAAGTGATTTATAGTTGCGCCATCTTGCACTGGCTCATGCTGCCCCCCGAAGCTCATCTTTGATCCTAGAATCTAAAGTCCGGGTTGATGGGTGGTCTTCTGGACAGCATGTGGGTAGTCTTAGGCCACTCAGTGGTGGCTAAAAAATCCCAGCCTGTGTCACCGGGCGGGGCGCGAACCCGTGTCGTCCTGGACGCGGCGCCGTCACGCTATCCACTCAGCCTCCGCCTCCCCATGTATGATGAAAGAAGCTAATGGGTTAAGTTACTCATAAATCTAATTACAATGTATTATGGGAAGGAGAATGTATTTGTATTAATATTTTCGCTTGAACGTGGCGGGAATCAAAAGCGTGAGAATGAAATAATAAGCAAAAGGGGAACAACAAATAAACGTGAATGAAAATAACATAAACGAAATCAGCAAGAAGGGAAACACAATCATGAACTCTGGCATAAAACGCTTTCTGAAAAGTAATATTGTGGTGAAAATTGACACTGAGGGAAACAAATAAATAAGATTAAGGTTTTGAGTTAATAAAGTGTCACAGAGTGCTATGAGAAAAAATGAATTAAGCAAAAAGGGAAACAAGAACACCAGATCTATGTAAATCTATGTAAATCTCTCTCTCTCTCTCTCTCTCTCTCTCTCTCTCTCTCTCTCTCTCTCTCTCTCTCTCTCTCTCTCTCTCTCTCTCTCTCTCTCTCTCTCTCTCTCTCTCTCTCTCTCTCTCTCTCTCTCTCTCTCTCTCTCTCTCTCTCTCTCTCTCTCTCTCTCTCTCTATCTCTCTCTCTCGGTCTTCTGCGTCCTACTCGGCTGCACCAACCACTTCCAACTCTTCTTTCACTGCGTCTAAGAACTTTCTCTCTGGTCTTCCTCTCTCCCATATGCCGGGTACGTCCATATCCAGCGTCCTCCTGCCCATATACTCCTCGTCCCTCCTCCTGACATGCCCAAACTACCTCAGTCTCGCCTCTGGAATAAAACACTGTATAGAAAATTATTGCTGTATAAGAATTGTCTCTCCGGAAATTATGTGGATAAATGCGCCATTGCAGAAATGTCTATAGATACTTTTGCTGGAGAAACAAAAAATCGCCAAAATCCGGAAAGCCAAACTGAAGTCATCGTCAAACCTATAAAAAAAGAAACCAGAATACAAAATATAAAGTTACTCTGCAGGATAAAGTGAAGAGGAACATGATGAGGGAAGAAAGTAGAAAAGAAGGAAGACGAAAAGGAAGAGGAGGAAAAGAGAGGTAGAAAGAAAATGACTGATATACAGGAAGAAGAATAGAAAGAAGAAAAATGAAGAGAGAAAGAAGAAGAAAGATGAAGAGGGAGAGGAAGAAAAGGGAGGAATGGTTGTTCAAGAAGTTGTTGGTGATTCTTTCAAACAACTGGACAGGGAACCCATTGTTAGAGATTTTTTTTAATGTTACTGAAGTAACATTTTTAAAGATTTTTTTTTTCTAACAATGGGTTCCCTGTCCAATTGTTTGAAAGAATCACCAACAACTTCTTGAACAACCATTACCAGCCAAAACATTCAGTCCCTACAGTTAATAAGGAAACCATGTATGTAAAAATTCCCTTTTAGGTAATATTACAAATAAAATCCAATCTTCCCTATCTAATAGTATTGCTAAATTTTACCCTCAAATTAATTTAAAGTTTGTTCCGGTGAATAGGTCCACATTTGGCTCATTGCTTCACTTTAAGGACCAATTGCCGACTGACCTGCGTTCACATGCCCTTTTTTTTTTTTTTTTTTTTTTTTTTTACAACAAAGGAGGCAGCTCAAGGCCACAAAAAAAAACAATAATGAAAAAAAGCCCGCTAATCGCTGCTCCCATAAAAGAATCAGAAGAGGTGGCCACAAGCAAGGTCAAATTCGGGAGGAGAGGTGTCCTGAAACCCTCCTCTTGAAAGAGTTCAAGTCGTAGGCAGGAGGAAATACAGATGAAGGAAGATTGTTCCAGAGTTTACCAGCGTGAGGGATGAAAGAGTGAAGATGCTGGTTAACTCTTGCTTAAGGGTTTGGACAGTATAGGGATGAGCATGAGTAGAAAGTCCCATAGTGCATATATATATATATATATATATATATATATATATATATATATATATATATATATATATATATATATATATATATATATATATATATATATATATATATATATATATATATATATATATATATATATATATATATATATATATATATATATATATATATATATATATATATATATATATATATATATATATATATATATATATATATATATATATATATATATATATATATATATATATATATATATATATATATATATATATATATATATATATATATATATATGAAGATGCTGGTTAACTCTTGCATAAGCGGTTTGGACAGTATAGGGATGAGCATGAGTAGAAAGTCCAGTGCAGGGGCCGGGAGGGGGAGGCATGCAGTTAGCAAGTTCAGAAGAGCAGTCAGCGTGGAAATATCGATAGAAGATAGAAAGAGAGGCAACA
Source organism: Eriocheir sinensis (assembly GCF_024679095.1). NCBI lineage: Eukaryota > Metazoa > Arthropoda > Malacostraca > Decapoda > Varunidae > Eriocheir > Eriocheir sinensis. Next base: position 5,014,239 of record NC_066519.1, read on the forward strand.
TTGCGGCGGAATTTAAGAGGTGAAGACTATCAGTATGAGGAGGAGAGCTGATGAGACGAAGAGCCTTAGCCCACTCTGTCCAGAAGAGCTGTGAGTGGAGCCCCACACATGAGATGCATACTCCATACGAGGGCGGACAAGGCCCTGTATATGGACAGCAACTGTGCAGGGGAGAAGAACTGGCGGAGACGGTACAGAACGCCCAGCCTCGAGGAAGCTGATTTAGTAAGAGATGAGATATGAAGTTTCCAGTTGAGATTTTGAGTTAAGGATAGACCGAGGATGTTTAGTGTTGAGGAAGGTGATAGCTGGGTATTGTCAAAGAATAGGGGATAGTTGTTTGGAAGATTGTGTCGAGTGAATAGGTGGAGAAACTGTGTTTTTGAGGCGTTGAAGGACACCAGGTTCTTCTTGCCCCAATCGGAAATAATAGTAAGGGCTGAGGCTAAGCGTTCTGCAGCCTCCAGCCTTGAGTCGTTAAGTTCCTGAAGGGTGGGTCTTCTATTAAAAGAAGTTGAATAATGCATAGTGGAATCATCGGCGTAGGAATGGATAGGACAGTTCGTTTTGGAAAGAAGATCATCAATGAACAACAGAAAAAGAGTGGGAGATAGGACAGAACCCTGTGGGACACCACTGTTAATAGATTTAGAGGAAGAACAGTGACCGTCTACCACGGCAGAAATAGAACGGTCATAAAGGAAACTGGAGATAAAGGTACAGAGAGAAGGATAGAAACCGTAGGAGGGTAGTTTAGAAAGCAAAGATTTGTGCCAGACCCTATCAAAAGCTTTTGATATGTCCAGCGCAATAGCAAAAGTTTCACCGAAACGGGTAAGAGAGGATGACCAAGAGTCAGTTAAGAAGGCTAGGAGATCACCAGTAGAACGCCCCTTGCGGAACCCATACTGGCGATCAGATAGAAGGTCAGAAGTGGAAAGGTGCTTTTGAATCTTCCGGTTAAGGATTGATTCAAAAGCTTTAGATAGACAAGAAAGTAAAGCAATAGGACGGTAGTTTGAGGGATTGGAGCGGTCACCCTTCTTAGGTACAGGCTGTATGAAGGCATACTTCCAGCAAGAAGGAAAGGTAGATGTTGACAGGCAGAAGCGAAAGAGTTTGACCAGGCAGGGTGACAGCACGGAGGCACAGTTTTTAAGGACAATAGGAGGCACTCCATCAGGTCCATAAGCCTTCTGAGGATTGAGGCCAGAGAGGGCATAGAAAACATCATTTTGAAGAATCTTTATAACAGGCATAAAGGAGTCAGAGGGGGGATGAGTAGGAAGAATATGCCCAGAATCGTCCAGAGTGGAGTTTTTAGAAAAAGTTTGAGAGAAGAGTTCAGCCTTAGAGTTAGATGAGACGGCAGTGTTGCCGTCAGGACTGAGGAGTGGAGGGAAAGATGAAGAAGTGAAGTTGGAGGAGATGTTTTTGGCTAGATGCCAGAAGTCACGGGAAGAGTTAGAGCAAGCAAGGTTTTGACATTTTCTATTAATGAAAGAATTTTTGGTTAGTCGGAGAATAGATTTGGCACGATTTCGGGCAGAAATGTAAAGTTCATAATTAGCATTAGTTTGAAGGCTCTGGTACCTTTTGTGAGCTACCTCTCTATCATTGACAGCACGAGAACAAGCGTGATTAAACCAAGGCTTTTTAGCATGAGGAGTAGAGAAAGAACGAGGAATGTACGCCTCCATTCCAGAGACAATCACCTCTGTGATGCGCTGAGCACACACAGAGGGGTCTCTATCCTGGAAGCAATAATCATTCCTCGGGAAATCGGAAAAGTACATCCTCAGGTCGTCCCACCGATCTGAAGCAAAATGCCAGAAGCATCGCCTCCTCGGTGGGTCCAGAGGGTGTACAGGAGCGATAGAACAGGATGCAGAAATAAGATTGTGATCGGAGGAGCCCAACGGAGAGAACAGTTTGACAGAATAAGCAGAAGGGTCTGAGGTAAGGAAGAGGTCCAGAATGTTGGGCCGATCTCCAAGACGGTCGGGAATACGTGTAGGGTGCTGACCAACTATATATATATATATATATATATATATATATATATATATATATATATATATATATATATATATATATATATATATATATATATATATATATATATATATATATATATATATATATATATATATATATATATATATATATATATATATATATATATATATATATATATATATATATATATATATATATATATATATATATATATATATATATATATATATATATATATATATATATATATATATATATATATATATATATATATATATATATATATATATATATATATATATATATATATATATATATATATATGTCCAAATCTCTGATCAAATCCCTTACGCTCGAGTTAACAGCATCTTCACTCTTTCATCCCTGACGGTGGTAAACTCTGGAACAATCTTCCTTCATCAGTATTTCCTCATGGCTACGACTTGAACTCTTTCTAAGAGGAGGTGTCAGACACCTCCTCCAGAAATTAACATCCCTTTTGGCCACCTCGTTGGATTCTTTCTAGGAGCAGCGAGGAGCGGGGCTTTTTTATATTAATGTGTCCTTATTTGTCCCCTTTATATATATATATATATATATATATATATATATATATATATATATATATATATATATATATATATATATATATATATATATATATATATATATATATATATATATATATATATATATATATATATATATATATATATATATATATATATATATATATATACACACACACATCCACATCCACATCGAGAGAGAGAGAGAGAGAGAGAGAGAGAGAGAGAGAGAGAGAGAGAGAGAGAGAGAGAGAGAGAGAGAGAGAGAGAGAGAGAGAGAGAGAGAGAGAGAGAGAGAGAGAGAGAGAGAGAGAGAGAGAGAGAGAGAGAGAGAGAGAGAGAGAGAGAGAGAGAGAGAGACTAACCTCCTGCCGTGCAATAGTGTCGTTTTCGGATGCAGCTTTTCACCATTATCATCAACGCCACAATAACCACAGTAACCACCTGCAGTACCACTACAACTGCTTTCACTACATCGCTAGTTGTGGTCGTGCTTGTTATGGTGGTGGTGGTGGTGTAGGTGGTTGTAGTCATATTGATTTTGGGGGGGGCTAATGGCTTATTGCAGTTTTTCTTAATGAACTCTCGTGTTTTATACTGTATTGAAGTGTATTGCCTCGGCTTCGTATATCTCCATCGTATTTGGCCGTGAGCAAAAACATTGAGACATTAAGTCACCTGGGATGTGTCCACTGCTGAAACACTGGAGACGACACTCACCACTCGATACAGAAAATACAAGAGTTTTTTTTTTCCTTTCTGCCATCTCTGTACACTTGCCGAGAACCACCACCAGTCTGCGTCCTGAGGGAAGCAAGTGCTCTATAGCGTGAACCAGGCGTCGTGCCGCCAGCCTTCGGCCTCTGCCAGGACGCTGACGCCCTTGAACCCTGGATCATTGTTCACAAGCAATGATATTCTCCTCTACACCCACACTTGCTGGTTGGTGTTGTAGTACCTCGCATCTTTCACAGTTGTAATGCTTGCCCAGTCCTCAGCCTCCGAGATGGCAGTAACGGCTGGGCAGTGCGGGTTCAGGGCGTGGCTTAAGGAATTTCCCATAGCAGGCAGTGATAACGTAGGAAGCAGCAGGAGTAAAGACGGCGTGGTGTTCATCGTGGCTGACTACGTGTGACTGTTTGTGTGTGTGTGTGTGTGTGTGTGTGTGTGTGTGTGTGTGTGTGTGTCGGCTCAGATAGGTGATAATTCTAGAGTGACATCCGTTAATTAAAAATATCAAATATGCTCTCTCTAAAAATAGAAAAAATGAAATAAGCAAGAAGGGAATAACAAATAAACATGAAAGAAAATAGCAAAAATGAAATAAGCAAGAAGGGAACAACAAATAAGCGTGAATGAAAATAGCAAAAATGAAGTAAGCAAGAAAGGAAGCACACGAATTCTGAAATATAACAGAAAAAAAATGTGATAAAAATTGACATTCGTGGAAATAAATAAGATAAATATTTTCAGTTAATCGTGAACTACAGTATATTATTAAAAAAAACGAGAATGCTTGTCTTCCATAATCTTTTCGCTTGAACGTGACGAAAATGAAAAGCGTGAGAATGAATTAAGCAAGAAGAGAAACAAGAACACCAGATCATTCATTTCCAACGCGCTCGGTCTTCTGCGTCTTCCTCTGTTCCACCCACTACTTGCAGCTCTTCTCTCGCTGCGTCCATGAACCTTCTCTCTGGTCTTCCTCTCTTCAACCTCCCGGGTACGTCCATGTCTAGCGTCCTCCTGCCCATATACTCCTCGTCCCTCCTCCTGACGTGCCCAAACCACCTTAGTCTCGCCTCTGGAATAAAACACTGTAAAGGATATATTTGCGGTATAAGGACTGTCTCTCCGGAAAATAGATAGATAAATGCGCCATTGCAGGAATATCTATAGATACTTTTGCTTCAGAAATAAATAAAAAAAATCGCCAAAATCGGGTAAGCCAAACTGAAATCGTCACCAAACTTATAAAAAAAATATATATATGAATTTGCTCTGCAGGATAAGGTGAAGAGGAACTTGATGAATGACGAAAGAAGAGAAAAAAGAAGACGAAACGGAAGAGGAGGAAAAGAGAGATAAGAAGAAAATGACTGATATGCAGGAAGAAGAATAGAAATAAGGAAAATGAAGAGAGATAAAAGAAGGAAGATGAAGAGGGAGAGGAGGAAAAGGGAAATAGTAAGGAAATAAAGGACAGGAAGAAGGAACAGGAGGAAGGAAAAGGAGGGAAAGGGAACGGGAGGGAGAGGGAAAAAGAAGAGCAACAAAGGGAAATCTATAAAGGGACTTGATGAAAAGTGAAAGAAGAGTAGGAAGACGGAAAGGAAAAGGAGGAAAAGAGAGATAGAAGGGAAATAAAGGAGTGACACATGGGAAGAAGAGGAAGGAAAAGGATGTAAAGGTGACGGAAGGGAGAGAGAAGAGCAACAAAACAAAAAGGGAAAGGCGGAAAAGAGAGATGGAGAGAAAATAAATGGCTAATACACGGGAAGAAGAAGAGGAGGAAGGAAAAGGAGGCAAGAGTAACGGAAGGAAGAGAGAAGAAAAAGAGCAACAACACGAAAAGGAAGAGGAGGAAAAGAGAGATAGAAAGGAAATAAAGAGCTGATACACAGGAGGAAGAATAGGAGGAAGGAAAAGGAGGCAAGAGGAACGGGAGAGAGAAGAGCAAAAAAACCCAAAAAGGAATAGGAGAAAAAAGGTGATAGAAAGGAAATAAAGAGTTGATACACCGGAAGATGAATAGGAGGAAGGAAAAGGAGGCAAAGGGAGCGAAAGAGAAGAGAAGAAGAAGAGCGACAAAACGAAATCTCTAAAGGACATGGTTATAGACATCGGCAGGAAAAAAATAAGAAAAATAAATATTGCACGTAATTCAAACTAACGAGTTCTTATGACAAAAAGAAAACATGAAAGCGAATGAAGCAAATAAAAGTAACATGCAAAAATAAAAAAAAGTAAAAAAAAAAGTAAAAAAGTATCGTACGTAATTCAGACTGACGAGAGTTATTATGGTGAAAAAAATACATGAAAGCGAGTGAAGGAAATACAAATAAAAAAATAAAGTAAAAAAAGATATCAATATTTTTTTTGTTAACCTGTTTCAAAATGCATCGCGGCACTCACCGAGGAAAATGTTTTAATTAATTTACTCGTTTTTATCGTTATTTTTTTCGGTTATTCTTGCGCACTGATGTTTTGCTGATATACCTTTTAGTACATACTGAAGCCATACATCAAAGAAGGCTGACCAAAGGCAAATCAAAGAGGAGAGAAGAGGTTCCAAAAGCTTACTAAATGTAGGGCAGGGAGTTGATATGATTCTTTATTTTTCCTTTTGAAGTCGAACGAATGAGGAGAGACAGACGAAGGAAGGCGGTGAAAGGGGTGAAGGAATGAGGGTGATGGTTAACTCCTGGATTAGGATGTTGGACAGCGTAGGGATGAACTAGAGTAGAAAATCTTTTCTACTTAATTAATATTGATTGGATAGTTGATTTCATGTTTATTTTCTCCTTATGAAGTCGAACGCATGAGCAGAGAGAGATGAAAGAAAGCTGTGAAATCGATGAAGGAATGAAGGTGATGGTTTGCTCTTGCACTAGGAAGTTGGACAGCGGAGGGATGATCTTGAGTGCAAATGTGTGGTTTGAGTCTCTCCTCTTGTAAGCGTTTAAATCCAAGGAATAACACAGACGAAGGAAGGCTGTGAAAAGGATGAAAGAATGAAGATTATGGTTAGTTCTTGCACTTGGAAGTTGGACAGTATAAGGATGAGCTAAAGTAGAAAATCTTGTCTACATGTTGAATAAAGGTTGGAGGGTTGGTTTGATGTTTTCTTGACAGCGTTTAAGTCGAACACAGACGCAGGAAGGGTGGGAAAAGGATGAAGGAATGAAGATGATGGTTGACTCTTGCATTAAGAAGTTGGAAGGCTGTGAGAAGGATGGCAGAATGAATATCCCCTTTAACTTTTGCATTAGGAAGTTGGACAGCGTAGGGATGAACTTGAGTCGCAAATTTCTGCCTGTCTTCCTAATCGTCATGCAGGTAATGCAAATAAGTTCAGCAGTTTTTGGACTAACGTTATGCAGTTTATATTAATTGCTATCAACTGTTTTGGTTTTGATCGTCATGCACTTAGGCAATTTGCTGTTTTTTTTCTGCCTTTCACGACATTTTTACTGATATACTTTTACTTAATTAACTACCATTGTTAGTATATTTCTCCACTATATATACTACTACTTTACTACGTTTTTACAACTATTATTACTTATACTTTTTATCTTTACTTTATTTCACGCGGACAATAAAAGTTAAAGAATCGGCAGGCATATGGCTGTAGTGTTTGGCATTAGTGCGATGGAAGCTTCGGCGATAGATGCGATGAGTGTCTTCCATAGATAGTTAGACCACATAGACCCTATGATCCAGCCTAGGCGGTGTGTCCTTGAACCTGAGTGAATTTGCATCGAATCAACTGACCACCAAGACACTGCATTTCCACGTTAGCGACTATTAAGGTGAAGGAAGAGGCGGTCGAGCTTGTTTATAAAATAATCAGTTCTGTTGTACTGGTCCCCTTGCAGTGAATAGAGAGATAGATAGATGAATAGATAGACAGGCATAGTTAGTGGGTGAGTGAGTGAGTGAGGGAGGGATGCAGGGAGTGACTGAGTGAGTTAGTGCTGTGAGGGAGGATGGAGTGAATGAGTGCTGTGTGGAACGAGTGAGTGAGTGAGTGAGAGAGAGCCTAAATGTCGCACCCCCCTCACATCTCTCACACTACTAAACGCAACACCCACTCCATCTCTCTGATTGAAAGCCAGCATAAAACACACACACACACACACACACACACACACACACACACACACACACACACACACACACACACACACACACACACACACACACACTCTCTCTCTCTCTCTCTCACACACACACACACACACACACACACACTCTCTCTCTCTCACACACACACACACACACACACACACACACACACACACACACACACACACACACACACACACTCTCACACACACACACACACACACACACACACACACACACACACACACACACACACACACACACACGCAATTTGTTTCATGGCCCGTTTACGACTAGCAGAATTTAAGTGTTTTTTGTCATTACCAGAGCTCTGATGATGGTGGTGGTGATGGTGGTGATGATGGTGATGAAGATGATGATGGTAATGATGATGATGGTAATGATGGTGATGATGATGATGGTGATGATGGTGAAGATGATGATGGTGATGATGATGATGGTGATGGTGATGATGGTGAAGATGATGATGGCGATGATGATGGTGATGATGATGATGGTGATGATGGTGATGATGATGATAGTGAAGGTGAAGAGAGAGAGAGAGAGAGAGAGAGAGAGAGAGAGAGAGAGAGAGAGAGAGAGAGAGAGAGAGAGAGAGAGAGAGAGAGAGAGAGAGAGAGAGAGCGTGGTAGGACTAAAAATAAATTGTTGACTCGGGAATAGGAATGTAGATCAGGACAGTCGATTATATATAGGAGAGAGAGAGAGAGAGAGAGAGAGAGAGAGAGAGAGAGAGAGAGAGAGAGAGAGAGAGAGAGAGAGAGAGAGAGAGAGAGAGAGAGAGAGAGAGAGAGAGAGAGAGAGAGAGAGAGAGAGAGAGAGAGAGAGAGAGAGAGAGAGAGAGAGACATAAACACACACGCATTATGGACTCCCGGACAAGCTAAACGTGATCTAATTAATCTTCGTCAATAGTAAAAAAAAAAAAAAAGTAATAGCAACGCAACAGGAAATTCCCGTTTTCTCTCTTTTTGCCTCGCCGGAAACATGGAAACTTGAAAACATGGAGGAGCAGGAAACTCTTGCGGATGGTAACGATGCAGGAGGAGAAAAAAGGAATAGATAGAGGAGAAAGAAGAGTAAAGGAGAGAGCGAGAAATGGGGAGGGAAACATGGGCAAATAGAAATGCAGGCAACAGGAAGCCTTTTGGCTCTTTACGAGGTTGCCCGCTCTGGTGATTTAATGGGCTCAGCAGTCACTTGGTCCCCGCAGAGCAGATGAAAGCGCTTCGGTATTCAGTGTACTTCTGATAAAACAAAACTACGGTCGATTCGATTTTTCAAGGAGTTGATGGTACAGTGGCGGATGACTCGGTTTGAGAAGAAACTCCTGCCAATGTCTATTACATTGCCTCGTTTGAATGTGTAGACCTTTGTTTCTAGTTCTTGAGTTAGTTTGTAGCTCAAAAAAAAAAAAAAAATTTGGAGTGGTTGACATTACTGAATTTCTTCAGGTACTTGAAGATCTGTATCATATCTCCTCGTAAGCGTCTCTTTTCCAACGTAAATAGGTTGAGTCGCTGGGGAGGAGGAGGAAGAGGAAGAGGAAGAGGAAGGCGAAGAGGAAGAGGAAGAGGAGGAGGAGGAGTACATAGGAAAAGCAAACAGCAACAGACCTCTTGGTCCTAACTAGGCTGTTTGTTTGTGAAGGAGGAGGGGGAGGAGGAGGAAGAGGAAGAGAAAGAGGAGGAGGAGTAGGAAAAAGCATCAGTAAAGGGGAGGGGATAAGCATGAGAGACAAAAGCATAGAAAAGCAGGCAACAGAAAGCTCGCAGTCTTATAAAGAAAAGGAGAAAGAAGTAGAGGCGAGGGAAAAATAGGAGGAGGAGCCTTATGAAGACAGGCTGAAGCATTTAAATCTACACTCTCTAGAAAGGCGAAGGTTGCGAAGAGACTTGATCGAAGTCTATAAATGTATGAAGGGCTTTAATAAAGGGTATGTTAATATGATTTTGATACTAAAAGAGCCAATTAGGACGCGTGGCAATTGTTTTAAGTTAGACAAATTCAGATTCAACAAAGACATAGGCAAGAATTGGCTCACCAGTAGAGTGGTGGACGAATGGAACAGGCTTGGGAGCCATGTTGTCGGTGCCAATACCATAGATACTTTCAAGAAGAGGTTAGATAAAGCCATGGATGGTGAGGTAAAGTGGGGTTGAGTGTACAGGAGCTGCTTTGTATAGGCCAACCGGCCTCTTGCAGACTCCTTACGTTCTTATGTTCTTAACCCAACCGACTTCAGTCAAGAGAAGCACCGGGGGGCACATGGGCCAGGCTAGAGTCATACATCACGGCAGCCACTATAAATAAAATTAAGGCCCAGTCACACTGACTTAACGACCTACTGACGACCTCCAGCGACATGCAGGTCTCGGAAGTTCTCACATTGTCGTGCGTGCGATCGTCATGTGTTTCCGTCCCCCGTGCGACCGAAAAGATCGACTGGATGTTTTGGGTGCTGCATCAAAAGTTCCAGCCGACCTCTCTGGTCGCTGCCGGTCGTAAAAAAGGCTGCTGTCAGGTGGTCGAATGGACTGCGTCTGAACGGCAAGTGGACTGCCACCGGTGGCCGACAGGTGACCATTAACTGTTGAACTGCGACCGGATGGCGAGCGGACGCAGTCTGGTTGCAATCAGATAGTAGGAGGTCGCTGATGTTCGCCATCCACTATGCATCTGTCATTGGCCGTGGTCGACGTCCGGCCTTCCACCACACGGTAGGCAGTAACAATGAGAGTCTGTAGAGCTAATGTCTTTTATCCAATCCAAAAAGGATTGTTAATTTCATCTTCTGCTTTGCCCAGGGGGATGGAAATGCCTTAGAACGAATATAATGTAACATACTAACAACAGGTTAAACCAAGAGGAGGAGGAGGAGGAGGAGGAGGAAGAAGAGAAGTATTCGCCTTGAACATTACATCCGAAAGCAAGGAAAACTTGAGCCTGTGAATAGATGGTTATAATAAGATGATACGTGAATGACCTGATGAGATTGCTGCTGAGAGAGAGAGAGAGAGAGAGAGAGAGAGAGAGAGAGAGAGAGAGAGAGAGAGAGAGAGAGAGAGAGAGAGAGAGAGAGAGAGAGAGAGAGAGAGAGAGAGAGAGAGAGAGAGAATATGAGGTCACAAAAAATAGATAGATCGAGAGAGAGAGAGGGAGAGAGGTAGAGGGAGGGACAGGGTGGGAGGGAGGAGGGAGATGGAGGGAGGGCGGGAGGAGGGAGATGGAGGGAGGGAGGGAGTAGGGAGAGGGAGGTAGGAAGGGAGGGAGGGAGTGAGTGAGGAAGGGAGAGAGAGAGAGAGAGAGAGAGAGAGAGAGAGAGAGAGAGAGAGAGAGAGAGAGAGAGAGAGAGAGAGAGAGAGAGAGAGAGAGATATAGAAAGTACGATTAATAAAAGTATCGACAATAATAATGATGGTGAAAGGAAGCAAAAAATAATGATAGGAGCAACGACAACAACAATAAAAACGGAAAAAGAACAAGTACAAAATATAATGATAATCGATAAACAACAATGATCTCTCTTGCATCCCAGGGGACTCTCTAGCGTTAATTAAGAAATGATTTGAAACACCTCGTCCCTCACTAAAAAATAAAAATAAAATAAGTGAAGCAGGAAAAAGAAATAAAAATATCCTTGAAAACAAAATGAAATAGAAGGAAAGGATGAAAATAAAAGTATAAAACTGATAACTACTGAGAGAGAGAGAGAGAGAGAGAGAGAGAGAGAGAGAGAGAGAGAGAGAGAGAGAGAGAGAGAGAGAGAGAGAGAGAGAGAGAGAGAGAGAGAGAGAGAGAGAGAGAGAGAGAGAGAGAGAGAGAGAGAGAGAGAGAGAGAGAGAGAGAGAGAGAGAGAGAGAGAGAGGAGAGCGAGAGAGAGAGAGAGAGAGAGAGAGAGAGAGAGAGAGAGAGAGAGAGAGAGAGAGAGAGAGAGAGAGAGAGAGAGAGAGAGAGAGAGAGAGAGAGAGAGAGAGAGAGAGAGAGAGAGAGAGAGAGAGAGAGAGAGAGAGAGAGAGAGAGAGAGAGAGACACACACACACACACACACACACACACACACACACACACACACACACACACACACACACACATCATGGACTCCCGGACAAGCCAAACGTGACCTAATTAATCTTCGTCAATAGTAAAAATAATAGTAATAGCAACACAACAGGAAATACCCGTTTTCTCTCTTTTGAGTCGCCGGAAACATGGAAACTTGAAAGCTTGGAGGAGCAGGAAACAGTTTATTGGGTTGTATCGATGGAGGAGAAGAAAGAGGATTAGATAGATATGAGAGAAGAGGAGAGAGAGGAGGAAAACATTGAAACCTGAAAACACGAACGAGCAGGCAACAGTCTATTGGATTGTAACGAGGGAGGAGGAGAAAGATGAATAAATAGAGGAGAGAGAAGAGTAAAGGAATGGAGAGAAAGTAGGACGGAGGAGGAGAAGGTGGAAGGGGAGAAGGAGAAGGAAGCAGCAGTAAGGGGGAAGGAATAAACATAGGACAGAGAAGCATTTAAAAGCAGGCAACAAAAAGCTCGCAGTCATATAAAGAGAAGGCAGAAAAAGGAGGGGAGAGAAGTAGAGGAGGAGGAGAAATAGGAGAAGAAGGAGGAGGAAGAGGAGGAGGACCAGTGGGAAAACAAGGAGGAGGAGGAGGAGAAGGAGAAATACATCCTTTGGTGATCGTCCTTAAAAATTACATCCTAAAACAAGGAACAGTTGAGCCTGTGACTAGTTGGTTAAAAAGAAGATACGTAAATGATCTGATGGGATTGCTGCTGATGAGAGAGAGAGAGAGAGAGAGAGAGAGAGAGAGAGAGAGAGAGAGAGAGAGAGAGAGAGAGAGAGAGAGAGAGAGAGAGAGAGAGAGAGAGAGAGAGAGAGAGAGAGAGAGAGAGAGAGAGAGAGAGATTTACATAGATTTACATAGATTTACATAGAAAATCAAAACACACGGACCCCATGGTCCAGACCAGGTAGTCTGTCCTTAAACCTAAGTGATTCTACATTAATCAGATGGCTACAAAACGTTGCATTTTAACTCTAGTTAATATTTAGTTGAAGGAAGTGACAGTCGAGCTTGTTTTTAAAGGACTCAATCGTGTTACACTGGACCACTGAAGGTGGGAGCTTATTCCATTCTCGCACTACAACGTTGGTGAAGAAAAATTTGGTGCACTCTGAATTTACTGGTCTACATTTAAGTTTTATGCCTTTGTTCCTCGTACGCAAAGTGTCATCGATCATGAACAATGTTGATCTGTCTACATTCGTGAAACCACTAAGTATTTTAAAACATTCGATCAGTTTTCCTCGGAGGCGACGTTTCTCAAGAGAGAACATGTTAAGGGTGGAAAGCTTTTCCTCGTAAGATTTGTTGCGCAAGGAAGGGATCATTTTTGTTGCCCGACGCTGAACACCTTCTAATTTAGCAATGTCCTTTGCATGGTGGGGAGACCAAAACTGTACCGCATATTCCAAGTGGGGTCTGACTGAACTATTGTAGAGTGGAAGTATTACATATTTATTCTTGAATAAAAAAAGTTTCTTTTAACGAAGCCCAACATTCTGCTCGCTTTATTTGCTGCATCGATGCATTGCTGTGAGAATTTGAGGTTTGACGCGATTTTGACCCCCAAGTCCTTAACGCATTAATTACTTTTGAGTTTAACGCCGCGCATCTCGTAATCGAACTTCTTATTTCTTGTTCCAACCAAGCTGAAATGTTGTGCAAATCCTCTTGGAGGCTTTGCCTGTCTTCGTCAGTGTGAACGGAGTTACCAATCTTTGTATCGTCTTCAAATTTATTAATGCGATTATTGACTCCAACGTCCACATCGGTGATATAAATAATGAAGAGCACTGGGCCAAGAACCGAGCCCTGAGGGACGCAACTAGTGACAGGCGCCCACTCTGAGTTAAATCCGTCAATCACTACTCTTTGTTGTCTGTTGCTCAATCAATTCGCGATCCATTGGTGTAAGTGACCGTCAATACCTATTTGCTTAAATTTGTAAAGTAATTTATGATGTGGGACTTTATCAAACGCTTTCTGGAAATCAAGATAGACTATGTCCAATGAGAGAGAGAGAGAGAGAGAGAGAGAGAGAGAGAGAGAGAGAGAGAGAGAGAGAGAGAGAGAGAGAGAGAGAGAGAGAGAGAGAGAGAGAGAGAGAGAGAGAGAGAGAGAGAGAGAGAGAGAGGTGGGGGTAAATGGAGAGAGGAAGATAAAGTATAAAGGTAACACGAATTGGAACGCCCAGCAGAGAGAGAGAGAGAGAGAGAGAGAGAGAGAGAGAGAGAGAGAGAGAGAGAGAGAGAGAGAGAGAGAGAGAGAGAGAGAGAGGATATGGGCTCACACAACATATAGATAGATAGATAGATAGAGAGAGAGAGAGAGAGAGAGAGAGAGAGAGAGAGAGAGAGAGAGAGAGAGAGAGAGAGAGAGAGAGAGAGAGAGAGAGAGAGAGAGAGAGAGAGAGAGAGAGAGGAGGAGAGAGAGAGAAAGAGGGAGGAGGGAAGAGAGAGAGAGAGAGAGAGAGAGAGAGAGAGAGAGAGAGAGAGAGAGAGAGAGAGAGAGAGAGAGAGAGAGAGAGAGAGAGAGAGAGAGAGAGAGAGAGAGAGAGAGAGAGAGAGATGGTGATGACGATAGTGACGGTGATGATGGTGATGATGATGGTGGTAGTGGTGATGGTCGTGGTGATGGTCGTGGTGATGATTATGATGATGGTAATGATGGTGTTGATATGGAAAGTAATAATAGTAACATTAATGACAATGATGGTGGAATAAAGCAAAAAAATAATGGCAGAGGCACCACCAGCACCACCACCGTCACGATCACCATCAACATCAACACTACCACCACCAAGAACAACAACAACAACAATATCACCATCACCAAATCCACTACTACCACCAAGAACTACAACAACAACAACGGAAAAATAACAACTAAAATAATATTGATAATAGATTAATAACGAAGGTTTCTCTTGCATCCCCGGGGACTCGCTAGTGTTATGGTCGGTTCACCCCCGCCTGAGGTGTGCATCATCGTGCGCTGGCAGCCTGCTGTCGCTCGGCCCGGCCTGTCCGATTGCCTGGATAATGTGTGATGGGCTACGCATAGGAAACAGTCGTCAGTTTCAGTAATATGCTGGCAACAAAAACAAATACCGTGAATTATAGTCGATTTGGATTTGAAAATTATTAGTACTGTCGCAGGCCGCTGTTTTGTAATTATAAAGCCTATTAATTTTCTCAGTGGCGGACTTGACAAGGATGTATGATAATTATAATTAGCAATCTTGTCAGTTAACAAAACCGCTATTTGCGACAGTATTAACAAATTTGATCTAAATATTGACGAAAATATTGACAGTATTGCCTGCATGTTATTAATGATGTTTCTTATGCAAAGGCTATCACATTGGGAATATAAAGCATTTCGTCGCCCAAGAACACACATATGACATGGCTTTCGTGGGAGTTGTGGGCATTTCCAGGGATAGTTTAATGACCTTGGTGGTAGTGTGATCCTTCCTCTGTACCATGAACTTAAAAAAAACACTCATTAAAACACGATTGCCCTCCTTTCTGGCCTTGGAAATAGTTGATGTGAGGGGTGGAAGCGTCTGACAATCACGACCAAATTATCCACGAAACTGGATTCGCCGATAAGGCACACCTCAGGCCTAGGTGATCCGGCTACAGTTAAGCAAAGATTTGAAGCACCTCTCTCTTAAATAAGAAAAAAATGAGGCAGGAAAAAGAAAAAAATATCCATAAAAACAAACAAATAGAAGGAAAGGATGAAAGCAAAAGTATACAACCGATAACTCTAGTGGACAGAGAGAGAGAGAGAGAGAGAGAGAGAGAGAGAGAGAGAGAGAGAGAGAGAGAGAGAGAGAGAGAGAGAGAGAGAGAGAGAGAGAATGACGCACCCATCCGTATGTCATTTAAACTAGCAACAATACATTTTTGTACTTATTTTCGTGTTAAGTATCCACGCTTGAATATTTTTCCTTGTTTGATTTTATTCTTAGCCTTTCCTCAGCCTTTCCTCAGCCTTTCTTCAGCCTTTCTTCAGCCTTTCCGCAGCCTTTCCTCAGCCTTTCCTCAGCCTTTCCTCAGCCTTTCCTCAGCCTTTCCGTAGCCTTTCCTCAGCCTTACCTCAGCCTTTCCGCAGCCTTTCCGCAGCCTTTCCTCAGCCTTTCCTCAGCCTTTCCGCAGCCTTTCCGTAGCCTTTCCGCAGCCTTTCCGCAGCCTTTCCGCAGCCTTTCCGCAGCCTTCCCGTAGCCTTTCCTCAGCCTTTCCTCAGCCTTTCCTCAGCCTTTCCTCAGCCTTTCCGCAGCCTTTCCGTAGCCTTTCCTCAGCCTTTCCTCAGCCTTTCCGTAGCCTTTCCTCAGCCTTTCCGTAGCCTTTCCTCAGCCTTTCCGTAGCCTTTCCTCAGCCTTTCCGCAGCCTTTCCGCAGCCTTTCCGTTGCCTCTTTTCTAAGCCTTTGTTCTGTCTCCATATTTTTTAAGAGTCATATTTTCTCTTGACTCGTACTGCCAAGTTAGGATATCCTGGTGATCGACATTCTATAAGTAAAATCTTCCCCTAATATTCATACCAAAATCTGAATGTCTTAAATATACATTGGAAAGCTTGTATCGTCTCTTAACACGAATAGCCACGTTGAAATGTATTGAGTAATGTGACTACTTAAAATACCTCTTTGACAACGGGCGGTTATTTTTTTTACAGTGAAGGACGGGGCTCAAGGGCAAAGCAGAAAGAGATAACATAGCCAACTTTTTTTCCCAGTAAAGGAAGCAGCTCAAGGGTAATAAGAAACGAGAAAAGAAAAACCACGCTAGTCACTGCCCCCGTAAAAGAAAGTGTGGATGGGTGGCCAAAAGAGAGGTCAGTTACAGGTGCAGAGGTGTCTCGATGCTCTTAGCTGTGTTTGCTAGACTACTAAATAGCCGCTGAAGGAAGACATTTGTAAGTGTTGTCATGTTGACAAAGTCTCCACTTCCTTACGCAAGAGTTAATCTGGATCTTCATTCCTTCATTCCTTCCCTTCGTAACCCCTTGGTCAGCTTTCCTTCTAGCTTCTTTCTATAACCAAAACTTATTCCTTTCCTTTACCTTTCTTGTCCTTTCCCTTTAGTTCCCTTTAGTTCCCTTTACTTCCCTTCCCTTTCCTTCCCTTCCCATTCCCTCCTCTAGCATCCCATCCCTTCCCTTCCCTTTCCTTTCCTTCCCTTCCTTTCCCTTCCTTTCCTTTCCTTTCCCTTCCCTTCCCTTCCTTTCCCTTCCCTTCCACTCCCTTCCCTTCCCTTCCTTTCCCCTCCCATCCCTTCCCTTTCCTTTCCTTCTTTTCCCTATCCTTCCCATCCCCTCCCTTAGCATTCCTTCCCTTCCCTTCCCTTCCCTTCCCATTCCTTCCCATCCCCTCCGTTGCATTCCATCCCTTCCCTTCCCTTTTCTTCCCTTCCGTTCCCTTCCCTTCCCGTAGCATTCCATCCCTTCCCTTCCCTTCCCTTCACTTCCCCTCCCTTCCCTTTTCTTCCCTTCCCTTCCTCTCCCTTCCCCTCCCTTCCCTTCCTCTCCCTTCCCCTCCCCTCTCCTCCCCTCCCCTCCCTTCACTCTTCTACCCTCCCTTTCTACATCAGTCTTTCTTCCTCCATCCCTCCCTTTCTTTCGCACTCTCCTTCACCCCCTCCCCCTCCCCCTATTCCCCCTCCCTCTGCCCTCCTAGTCCCCAGTAACACCAGCACTGAGGCATTGTGGTATTGTGGTAAACTTCCTGCCATTGATCGTAAGCAACAAATGTTCTCTGTTCAGTGTATTCAGTGAAGCTTTTTGCAGAATGAAGGAAAGGAAAGAAAAGGGAAGGGAAGAGAAAGGAAGGGAAAGGAAGGAAAGGAAAGAGAAGGAAAAGTAAGGGAAGGAAGTGACGGTAAGTGAAGGGAGGGAAAGGAAAGATAGGGAAGAGGAGAGAATGGATGGAGAAGGAAGGGGAGAGAAGAAAAGGGGAGGGCAAGGAAAGGAAAGGGAAAAGAAGGGAAGAGAAGAGAGGAGAAGAGTAGGGAATGGAAAAAAGGAGGGAAGGAAAAAGAAGGGAAAGAGAGGGAAGGGAAGGGAAGAGAATGGAGGAGAAGAGAAGAGGAGGGGAGGGAATGGAATAGAGAAGATAAGGGAAGGGAAGGGAAAAGGGAGGAAGGAATGCTGGAACCTCTTCTTCCTCCTCTTCTTCTTTTACCTCGTTATTGTTCTTTTTTTCCATGTTCTTGTTCTTCGTGTTCTTCATGTTCTTGTTCTCCTTTTTTTACCTTTTTCTTCTTTTGTTTTCGTGTTCTGTTCCTATTTTACTTTTTCTTCTTTCTCTTGGTCCTCTTTCTTCTCCCTTCTTCCTTCTTTTCTTTCCTTTTCTTCCTCCTCCTTCTCCTCCTCATTTTTCGCTTATTCTTCTTGTTTGTGGATGTATTTCTCTTTATTGTCCTGTTTTCTTCTTTATCATTATCCTTTCAATCTTCTCACCTTCTCCGTTCACTATTCCTCCTCTTTCTCTTCCTTCTCCTTCTTCCTTTCTTCCTCCTCCTCCTCCTCCTTCTTTTCTTTCTCCTCAGTCTTGTTCCTTTCCTCCTTCTCTCTTTCTTTTTCTCCTACTCTTATTCCGTTCTTTATCCTTCCTCCTCCTCCTCCATGTATCATCTGTCAGAGTGTGTCCTCAGCTTAATCAATTATTACCTTATACTATTATTATTGTATTAATACTATTACTACTTACATTATCATTTACAGTACTACCATATTATTTTTATAAATCAATTACAATTTTTGTACTAATGATATTGTGTTAATATTATCACTTTAATTATTATTTACACTGCTATTATTTTATAATTATCACAATGTTAATTATTATTATTATTTCTATAACCATTATTATTATTATTATTATTATTATTATTATTATTATTATTATTATTATTATTATTATTATTATTATTATTATTATTATTATTATTATTATTATTATTATTATTATTATTATTATTATTATTATCATTATATATTATATATATATATATATATATATATATATATATATATATATATATATATATATATATATATATATATATATATATATATATATATATATATATATATATATATTTATATATATATATATATATATATATATATATATATATATATAGATATATATATATATATATATATATATATATATATATATATATATATATATATATATATATATATTTTTCTTTTTGCACTATTTATTAAATCCAGCACCTAAGTTTCCAGTACTGCCCAAAAAGCTCCCGGCTTTAAACGGGCTCCCTGCACTACAAAATTATTGTAAATACATAATTGTATAAAAAGGGATAATAAAATGTTTCAAATGTTTCCTCCTCCTCCTCCTCCTCCTCTTCCTCTTGAGTGGCTTTCCTTCCTTCATAAATTTATTCTTTCAGTCTGTGCTATTTTGTGCCAATAGAAGTATTTGTATTTTCGGAAAGATTCTCTCTCTCTCTCTCTCTCTCTCTCTCTCTCTCTCTCTCTCTCTCTCTCTCTCTCTCTCTCTCTCTCTCTCTCTCTCTCTCTCTCTCTCTCTCTCTCTCTCTCTCTCTCTCTCTCTCTCTCTCTCTCTCTCTCTCTCTCTCTCCCCCGAGTCGAGGGGATTAAGGACTTATGGCTTACCGTGCAATGCTGAAAACTACCTTCTAAAACAATTGGCTGCATGTACCGTCACCCGCACGCTAACTCTTTCACATTTGACTACATTTTAGATGTTTTTAATTATATACACCTCAGAAATAAGCCTTTTTATGTGTTGGGTGACTTTAATTGTAATTTTTTTTATCTAAGAACAACAAAATGGAACAAGTAATTAATAATACAAAATTAAGTCAGTTAGTAAATAAGCCAACAAGAACTACATCCCTGTCGGCAACATTATTGGATCTTATTGTGACAAATAATCCTGCCTTAGTGTTGGACCATGATGTTATTGTTTGCCCCATTGCTGACCATGACTTGCTAACTCTCACTCTTGACATTGCGAAACCTAAAAGGCAACCTATAACAAAAACATTCCGAGAAATGAAGAACTACTCACCAGAATTATTCTGTAATTTATTAATATCAGAAAGTATGACATTAGATAACATCTACATTACTGATAATGTCAATACTCAAGTTGAGGTTCTTAATGGTGTCTTTTTTAAATGTCTTGATTTTTGCGCACCCTTAGTGACAAAGGAATTGAAAAGACCCTTTGCTCCATGGCTTAATGAAAAGTTAAGAACTTTGATACAACAAAAAACAATGCCTTGAAAGCCTGGAAAAAAGACAGAAGCAACGTTAACCTAGTAAATAGTTATAAAAACTTAAAGTGCCAAGTCAGAAGATCTATTCACTACTTTAAATCCGAATACTACAACAAAAAAATTGAGAACAACAAAGGTAATAGCAAAATCATTTGGAAAACCATTAAGGAACTTATCCCTAATAATAAAGGCAGTAATCTGCCTGTCACATGTAACAATAAAGAAAATACGATGCAGACTGCTAACCTCTTCAATGATTTTTTTGCTAACGTTGGTAGAATCACTTTTGAAAAGACACAATTAGGTGACTCCTCACGTCTCCCAACTGCAGATCCAGTTGACATCACTGATCCTAACTGTCTGTTCAGACCTGAGCCTATTGACTGGCAAACTTTAGTCCTTACCATTGCACATATGAACAATAGTGATGCATGTGGGTCTGATTTGATACCACTGAGACTCCTTGATGATTCCCTTCCTGTTATTGTCTCCTATTTAAGCACCATCATGAATACGTCAATAGTCAAAGGAAATTTTCCCACAGCATGGAAATTCTCAATCGTGGTACCCATCCTAAGGACTGGTGATGTAAACGACCCCAGTAATTATCGTCCCATATCTCTCCTCCCAGTCCTCTAGAAAAAATAGTTTCATCACAGTTGATTCAGCATCTGGAATCAAATCACCTACTTAGTAATGCTCAGCATGGCTTCAGACCAAAGTTATCAACTACTTCAGCTCTATTAACCCTAACTAAGAATCTATATTTCAACATGGATAATAAAAAAGTCTCACTGGTCACTCTCTGCGATTTATCAAAGGCCTTTGACAGCATTAGTCATGTTATTTTACTTAAAAATTCCTTAAATGCAATGTGGATCCATTCTGGTTCGTGAGTTACCTTAGTAACAGAACACAATCAGTGCGATTAAATGACACTGTGTCTGATAAGACAGGTATTTCATATGGGGTGCCTCAAGGGTCTGTTCTTGGCCCTATTCTCTTTAATATTTATGTGAATGACCTTGCTTCATTCCTCCTAAACTGTGACGTCATTCAATACGCAGACGACACCCAAATTATTTTTTCAAGTAATGTTAGTAATTTAAAGGACTTTATACAAAAAGCTGAAGACACTCTTAAATTAGCTAAGACATACTTTCATGCAAATGGTCTAATGCTCAATGCCAAAAAAAAACAATGTATCTTTATTGGATCCAGAAGGCTTTTATCACTGATTCCTCCCAATACCCACCTGATGGTGGACGGCAGTGTTATTACCCCCAGTACATCAGTGAAGAATTTAGGCATATATTTTGATAACCATCTATCGTTCGATACACATATCACAGAATTAATTAAAAAAGCACATGGAATCATTATGTTTATTAATAGAATAAAATATAATTTTAATAAATCAACAAGTATAATTGTGGTACAATCATTAGTTATGAGTGTCATTAACTATGGAATAAGCATCTGGGAATCAACCAACATCACCCAAATAGATCGTGTACACAAAATAATTTTTTTTGCAGCCAAAGTGGCTCTCGGAGGCGCTGCAAAAAGTGACCATATCACTCCCTTCCTAAGGGAACTGAAATGGCTGAAAATAAATCCCCAGTATGTGTATGAGATTATAACACTCACATATAGGATAATCAACCACGACCTCCCTGATTGGTTGCTCCCATTAGCTCGTGTTCGTGACAGTCGCAATCACCATGTAAACACCAGGCAGACTGAACACCTACATGTACCCCGGTGTAACACTTGCCTTGCCACCAGGTCTTTCCAAGTGAGTGCTCCTTCACTTTGGAACAACCTGCCTCCTGTTGTACAACACGCCCCTTCCCTGTTCACTTTCAAATCACGTCTCAAAATTGTTTTACTTAATAGGCAGTTTTCCCAGTAGCTTAATCTAACTTTTACTCAATTTTTAGTTTTTGGTCCCATATATGATTTTATTTATTTTACATCTGACTGTGATAGGCCTCGCCCTGTTAAATCTTTTTCTTGTTTTTATATTGACTCAGCACTGTTGCTTTATGGTCTAATACTTATTAGCTCTCTGTGCCTAATTTTTAATTGATTATAAGATATATGTCAAGAATAACCATTGTAATAATGGAAATAAATTCTATTCTATTTTATTCTATTCTATTCTCTCTCTCTCTCTCTCTCTCTCTCTCTCTCTCTCTCTCTCTCTCTCTCTCTCTCTCTCTCTCTCTCTCTCTCTCTCTCTCTCTCTCTCTCTCTCTCTCTCTCTCTCTCTCTCTCTCTCTCTCTCTCTCTCTCTCTCTCTCTCTCTCTCTCTCTCTCTCTCTCTCTCTCTCTCTCTCTCTCTCTCTCTCTCTCTCTCTCTCTCTCTCTCTCTCTCTCTCTCTCTCTCTCTCTCTCTCTCTCTCTCTCTCTCTCTCTCTCTCTCTCTCTCTCTCTCTCTCTCTCTCTCTCTCTCTCTCTCTCTCTCTCTCTCTCTCTCTCTCTCTCTCTCTCTCTCTCTCTCTCTCTCTCTCTCTCTCTCTCTCTCTCTCTCTCTCTCTCTGTCGGGTTTACAAGCAATAAACGATAATATCTTTTTTTTTTATATTTATTTTATCATCAACCAGTAAAGTGACGGAAGGGATTGTCTCTGTGTGTGTGTGTGTGTGTGTGTGTGTGTGTGTGTGTGTGTGTGTGTGTGTGTGTGTGTGTGTGTGTGTGTGTGTGTGTGTGTTTTAGAGTGATGGAAATGAACAATTCGTCACCAGTTTCTTTTTATTTATTTCTTTTTTGCTTCTATTTTCTCTCTGCTTCCTTGTCTTTTTATCTTCTGGCTTTTTTTTTTTTTTTTTTTTTTTTTTGCTGTTTGGGTTGTGGTGGTTCTTGCTCTTCTTTCTTCTTTCGGCTTTCTTCTCCTCCTCCTCCTCCTCCGCCTCCTCCTCCTCCTCTTCTCCTTCTTCTTTATTGTCCGCACGCAACACTCCGCAACACATCGGAGGGATTGCTGCTTTGTGTTGCCGGAAAGACGCGGCATCGAGGGAAGTAAAAGGAGGAGGAGGAGGAGGAAGAGGAAGACGAAGACGAAGACGAAGGAGAAGGAGAAGGAGATGGAGAAGGAGGAGGAGGAGGAGGAGGAGGAGGAGGAGGAGGAGGAAGAGGAGAAGTCTATTGTAGGTTGTCGGCGTGAATGGAACCAACTCTTGAAGTGGATGGAAAGACTGTTTTTTTTATCTCTATCGAACTAAGACGGTCCACTGTTTTGCATATGACTTACTGACGGGCGGTCGCTGTCTACAATATACGAGTGGAACAGACAGAATGGACAGGACGGCTCCAGTGAGTGCGTCGCTGTCGGTTCGAAGGCGAGGCTGTCGGGTGTCGGGAACGTAGGGAGTAGAGAGTTGTTGCCTGCCACTGTCTGGAGAATAGAAGGATGTGAGTGGCTGTCGGGCTGAGGTGGACTGAGGAAAGTGACTGCAGGTGGTGGTGGTGTTTTGGTATTTCTGTTTTTCGGGTGTCGAAAACGCAGGGAAGGGAGGTGACCTTGTTGCCTGTCGCTGTCGGGAGAGTGGAAGGATGTGAGTGGCTGTCCGGCTGAGGTGGGCTGAGGAAACTGACTGCAGGTGGTGGTGTTTTGGTATTTATGTTTTTACTGTGATTGTTCTTGCTTGTTTTTTCTTCCTTCTGGTTTCTTTTCCTCCTCCTCCTCCTCCTCATCTTTCTCTTGTTGTTCTGCTGTCGGTATGAATGGAGAGAATTTGTTGGCTGTCGGAACTGGAATGACAGGAAGGGAGAGGCGTTCAGTCTGCTGTTTAGTCAGTCAGTCAGTCAGTCAGTCAGTCGTTCATTCATTCAGTCTGTTAAACAGGGAAATAGTTAGTCAGTCAGTCAGTCAGTCACTCACTCACTCACTCACTCACAGCCCCCTTCCTCTTTTCTTCCATCTTCTCCTCTTCCTCCTTCTGCTTCTTCTCCTCCTCCTTTTCCTTCTCCTCTTATTCATGTGTCGTGTTCCCATATATCATCTCAGCATCTCCCAGCCTCATCATCTCTCCTCCTAAGTCATATTCACAACATCTTTTTTTTTCACTCCTTCATAACCCCTTCCTCTTCTCCGTCTCCTCCTTCTTTATCGTGTTCCCCCTCCTCATTATCACAGCCACTGCATCTACCAGCATCTTCATCTCTCCTCCTAAGACGCCTTTTCACAGCATCTTTATCTCACACCCTTACTAACCCTTCCTCTTCTTCTTCTCCTCCTCCTATATCGTTTTCCTTTTCCTCATAATCGCAGCATCTTCCAGCATCTTAATCTCTCCTCCTAAGACGCCTTTTCACAGCATCTTTCTTATTCACACCCTCGTATCCCTTTTCCCTCCTCCTCCTCTTCCTTCTCTTCCTCCTCTTTCTCCTATATTGTGTTCCTTTTCCTCATAATCGCATTTCACCTTCTTCCAGCATCTTCATCTCTCCTCCGAAGTCATCTCCACAACATCTTTTCATCTCACACCCTTATGACCCTTTCTCCTCCTTCCTTTCCTCCTCCTCCTCCTTCTTCTACGTCTTGTTCCCCCCTCCCCATAACCTCAGCGCCTCACCATCTCCCAGCCTCATCATCTCTCCTTCGAAGCCGCCTCGTCACAGCCTCGCCAGCAGCCAAGACTCATCAGGCCTGTTTTTGTCTCTGTCCCGGGCGCGAGAAGGTCTTGGCGGATCACTTGTGTTCGCGTGTGTCGGGCCGTGAAGCGCCGGGCCTGATGGGCGGCTTCTCGAGCTCAGTGTGTTGCGGGGGAGGGTTTGTGTTGCAGAGCATGGATTTTATGTTGCAGGGGCTGGGTTTGTGTTGGATGAGCTTATATCTTTTTTAGAGGGGTTCTGTGTTGCCGACGTGTTGGAGAGGCTGAATTTTGTGTTGCAGGTGCTGGGGTAGTGTTACAAAGGCTGGATCTTGTGTTGCAGGTGCTGGGGTAGTGTTACAGAGGCTGGATCTTGTGTTGCAGGTGCTGGGGTAGTGTTACAGAGGCTGGGTTTGTGTTGGTGAGGCTGGGTTTGCGGTGCATGTGCTGGGGTTTGTGTTGTAGGTGTTGTTTTGTGTTGCAAGGGCTGCTATAGTGTTGCAAGGGCTGTTTTTTGTGTTGCAAGGGCTGATATAGTGTTGCAGAGGCTGGGTTTTGTGTTGCAAGGGCTGATATAGTGTTACAGAGGATGGGTTTTGTGTTGCAAGGGCTGATATAGTGTTTCAAAGGCTGGGTTTTGTGTTGCAAGGGCTGATATAGTGTTGCAGAGGCTGGATTTTGTGTGGCAAGGGCTAATATAGTGTTGCAGAGGCTGTATTTTGTGTTGCAAGGGCTGATATAGTGTTGCAGAGGCTGGATTTTGTGTGGCAAGGGATAATATAGTGTTGCAGAGGCTGTGTTTTGTGTTGCAAGGGCTGATATTGTGTTGCAGAGGCTGGGTTTTGTGTTGCAAGGGCTGATATAGTTTTGCAGAGGCTGGGTTTTGTGTTGCAGGTGCAGAGGAGTGTGTTGGCTAAAGCGATATCTCTTAGGGGTGGGGTTCTGTGTTACATATCTATTTCAGTCGATGTATGTTTGTGTTGCAGAGGCTTGACTTTATATGGGGTATGATGGAGGTTGTGTTGTATAGGCCGGATTGTGTCGAAGAAGAAGAATTGGTAATGCGGGATCTGAATTTTGTATTGCAATGGCTAAGTTTTGTGTTGGAGGAGCAGGATTTTGTGTTCCAGGAGCAGAATTTTGTGTTGTAGAGGCTGGATTTGTGTTCCCGAGGCTCTATTTTGTGTTGCATTGGCTCTATTTTGCTGTTGGAGGAGTTATAGCTTGTGTTGAACCAGCTGGCATTTGTTTTACAGGGTTAGTTTGTGTTACCTGGACTGTATTTCTGTTGCAGAGGCTGGATTTTGTATTCGTGTGTGTGTGTGTGTGTGTGTGTGTGTGTGTGTGTGTGTGTGTGTAAGGGAAAGTAATAGAACACAGGTTTCTTCCTTTTCAGATTACATGCTTGAGAAACACTAACTGTTGTTGGAAAATATAATTATAGAAAAAAAGGCCGAGGAATGGAATGAAATCTATATTACCATATTATTTCATATCTATAATATTCAATTCTGTTACTTTGCATAATGTTATATCGCATAAAATTGAAAAAAAAAAAAACCAGCCAATTGCTGCTAGTGTTGTCAGTGATGCAGCTTTGGTTGTCAAGCGTAAATTTCCCAACAATCCCTGAAGTCTTCGTCTCTGCCTTTGTCTCCTTTTGCCAGAGCGTCACTGCAGCATAACTTCATCGTAATATTTCTTCCAAGCATTCTGTGTGTCGCGTATTATCCTGACTGTGTTCATATTCTGATCTCAGGGAGGGAACACGATCTTACCGCATCGAATTTTAAACAGACAGTATTAATTTTTTATCAAAGAGTTTATATACTGCAGTATATACATTATATTCAGTACATTCTATTTAATCAATGTTGTAATCCCTGTCTGTCTGTTTGTCTACCTTTCTATGTCTGTGTTTGTATGTCATTCTTGTTTCTGTGTCTGTCTGTCTGTCTCTGTGTGTGTATCTATGTGTGTCTGTCTTTATATGTCTGTCTGTATGTATGTATGTCTATATGTGTCTTTCTGTATGTATGTCCATCTCTCAGCGTTTGTCTTTGTGTCTTTGTGTCTGTCTATCTGTCTGTCTACATCCGTTTGGCCTTTTGTCTCTCTATATCTTACTTATTATGTTTGTGACTAAGCTTGTAACTCGGCCTTTCTCACTTTCGAACCACCTCGCCTTCCATTACTGCTCGCGGCGTATCCGATCATGTATCAGCCGCAGCCGTGGCCCCGCTCGTCCAAAGAGCAAGGCGCCGTGTGTTGGGCAAGATACGTGACCTTTTGTGTGTGTGTGTGTGTGTGTCATGCATGGGTCAGGGTTTCGGCGCGCGCGCGCGCACACACACACACACACACACACACACACACACACGACCCGGAGCTCAGGCTGACACAGCGCAACCTGGACGAGGCAGCCTCCACCCACCGCCTAGACGACTTGTTAGCCCGCGCCAACCAGGTCGACCGTGCGCGCCTCCTCGCCGCCTCAGCACCACACAGCGGGGCCTTGCTGTCTGTCGTCCCCGTCGAGGTCCTTGGCCTCCTTTTGCCCGACGAGGCGGTCCGCGTGAGCGTCGCCCTGAAGTTGGGCACGCACGCCCAACAACCTCACCGCTGCCGCTGTGGGGCAATGTCCGACGCCAAGGGCTATCATAGCTTGTCCTGCCACAGGAACCCCGGTCGACTGCCCCGCCACACAGCTCTCAACGACGTCATCAACCGGGCCTTGGCCGCTGCTGGTCTCTCGGCCATCCTCGAGCCGCGAGGCCTGGACCGAGGTGACGGTCGCCGACCGGACGGAATTACAGTCTTCCCCTTCAGGCGAGGCAAGATGTTGATGTGGGACGCCACCTGCATCAACACATTCTTCACCACCCACACCATAAACTGTGGTTCCGCCGCCGGAGTCGCCGCACGTGCTGCCGAAGAGCGCAAGCGTCACCGCTACGCGGCCCTCGCCCAGCGATATGCATTCTTGCCTCTCGCCGTGGAGACAAGCGGCGTGCTGGGACCTGCCTTTGGAGACCTGCTGCAGGACATCGGCAGGCGCATCAGCCAGCGCAGTGGGGAGCCCCGTGAGACGGCATGGCTGAGGCAGCGCGTCAGCATTGCAGTGGCACGCGGCATCGCAGCAGTGATGTGTGGGCCCCCGGACCGTAGCCCACACCCTTAGCGGAAGCCCGCATACGCCTACACACGCACACATGCACGCACGTACGCGCACACACGTACATGCACGCGCACGCACACACAGACACACGCACACACGCAGATATTTTCCTTCCTAAGAGGTGCACGTCACAGCAGCCTGCGGAAAGGTCGGGGCAGCTGCCATCACACCCTGTGATGCCAACGAAATAAATATTCGTGGAGACGTCACACACACACACACACACACACACACACACACACACACACACACACACACACACACACACACACACACTCTCTCTCTCTCTCTCTCTCTCTCTCTCTCTCTCTCTCTCTCTCTCTCTCTCTCTCTCTCTCTCTCTCTCTCTCTCTCTCTCTCTCTCTCTCTCCCCCAACTGTACGGACGGGGCAAAACAACCCTAGAGAGAGAGAGAGAGAGAGAGAGAGAGAGAGAGAGAGAGAGAGAGAGAGAGAGAGAGAGAGAGAGAGAGAGAGAGAGAGAGAGATCAGAGGGATTGAAGCCTTTAATGGCCGTTATGGAGGAGGAGGAAAAGGAGGACGAGAAGGGATTAGAACCTGAGTAGGGATGAAGAAGAAGAGGAGGAGGAAACATGGAAACATGGAAACATGGAAATGCAGGCAACAGAAAGCCTATTGGCTCATTACGAGGTCGCCCGCTTGGGTGATTTAATCTCCTCGACCGCCACTTGGGGCTTGGCAGATGATGAAGCACCTCGATATTGGGGAGCAGATGGAAGCCCCTCGTTATTCAGTTTACTCCCGACGCAGCGAAATGACGGTCGATTCTATATTTGAAGGAGTTGATGGTATTCGCATTTACTACTTCTGAGGGAAGATTGTTCCAGTGGCGGATGACTCGGTTTGAAAAGAAACTCCTTCCAATGTCTGTGTTGCATCGACTCGTCTGAATGGGTAAACCGTTATTTCTAGTTCTTGAGTTGGTTTGCAGTTCAAAGAATTTGGAGTAATCGACGTTGTTGAACTTTTTTAGATACTTGAAGACTTGAATCATATCCCCTCGTAGGCGTCTTTTCTCCAATGTAAAGAGATTGAGTCGCTTGAGTCGTTCCTCGTACGGTTGAGCCCTGAAGGTTGGAATCATCTTTGTGGCGCGTCGTTGAATCCTTTCCAGTAAAGCAATGTCCTTTCTGTAATTGGGAGACCAGAACTGCACTGCATACTCGAGGTGCGGTCTTACCATGGAATTATACAAGGATAGCATCACGTCTGGTGTTTTACACTCGAAATTCCTCGCTATGAACCCGAGCATAATGTTGGCTTTGTTGTATGCTTTTTTACAGTGATTCGCGTGTTTCAGGTCACTGCTGATAGTGACTCAAAGATCCTTTTCCTCCTGCATCGCTTGCAGAGGTCTCCCATTCATGATGTATGTGTGGTTACTATTTTGGGACCCAATGTGCATGACTTTGCATTTGTCAACATTAAAAGACATTTGCCATTTTTCCGACCATTCGATAATGTGATTGAGGTCTTTCTGAATGATTTCGCAGTCGGTCTTTGTGAGGGCATCTCCACCCACCTTGGTGTCATCTGCAAATTTCGATATTGTTGATTTCAGTCCTGATTCTAGGTCATTGATATATATGATAAAGAGGATGGGTCCCAGCACTGACCCTTGAGGCACTCCACTAGTGACTGGTAGCCAATCGGAAGGCTGTCCGTTGAGTAGTACTCGTTGTTTTCTGTCGGTGAGCCAATCTCTTATCCACGCGATCAGATTGGCTCCGATGCCCGCCGAGTGCAGTTTCTTAAGGAGTCGCTCGTGCGGTACCTTGTCGAAGGCTTTCTGAAAGTCCAGGTATATAACATCACTGGGGATGTGGGCATCCCAGTTCTTATATATACCTTGGAAGAAGTCTAATAAATTCGTTAGGCAGGAGCGCTTGTTTCTGAAGGCTTCCTTAGTGTCGGAGATTATATTATTGTTTTCTAGAAACTTAACAAGTTTATCTCTAATAATCTTTTCGAGTATTTTTCCTGCCACTGATGTCAAACTTATGGGCCTGTAGTTTAATGCAACGCTTTTGTCTCCTTTTTTGAAAATCGGTGTTACGTTCGCCATCTTCCAGTCTTCCGGGACCTTGTTTAGTTGAACTGACCGGTTGAATATGGTAGTGAGTGGTTGAAGTATTTGTTGTTTAAGCTCTTTTAATAACCGCGGGGACAAACTGTCGGGTCCCGTTGACTTGTTCGTGTCGAGTTTGTCCAAGTACTTTTTTACTTCTTGGTCGCATATTGAGTCAATTTCCAGCGGCGTGATCTCACTCGGCGGGTCAGGGCTCTCGGGAATGGTTTCGATGTCCTCGACTGTGAATACGGATGCGAAGTTACTGTTGAGGATTCTGGCCATCTGTTTACTGTCCTGAGTTACAGATCCAGTCTCGTCTGTCAGGGGACCAATATTGATTCTACTTTCTTTTCGATCTTATGTACGTGAAGAATTTCTTGGAGTTAGTTTTGATTTCGCGCGCTATTTGCTTTTCATAGTTGCGTTTGCTACTCCGAATAAGGCTGCGACAAGCTCTGAGGCTGTTGTGGTACTGTGTGCTGGCTTCGGCCGTAGCATTCTCTTTCATCAAATTATAATTCCTTTTTTTTAGGTTTACTGCCCTTTTTATTTCTCTGGTCATCCACGGTGGATCTACGGCCCCATTTACTCGCCTGGATTTCGTAGGCACTGTAGCCTTCTCTACTTGCAACAGCTTATCTTTGAAGACGTTCCACGCGTTGTCGATTGTATTGTCGGTGATGCCAAGTTGGTCCCAGGTCGTAGGGGGAAGCAGTGCACGGGCTAAGTCAAAATTTCCTTTTTTGTAATCAGGTATCACTGACGGATTATCTACGAGTTTGTGACATATGTTGATATTAAAACGGATTAAGTGGTGATCGCACCCATTAAGTTTCTCACCAACTGTACAGTCGCGAATGAGGTCGGGGTCGCTTACTAATACCAGATCCAGCAGATTTTCTCTTGTTGGTTGAGTTACAACTTGAGTGAGGAACGAATCCTCCACCATTTCTAAAAGCCTGTTACCCTCTTGATCTCCAGTCATCAGTCCCCAGTCAATGTTAGGGCAATTAAAGTCCCCAATTATAATTGCTTCCTTGCTTTGTGTTAGAGAGTGAATCTCTTCGTAGAGGGCAGTGTCATCGGCTGCCTGTTGTTTCGGAGGCCTGTATACGGTTGCAAGTGTTAGTTTCTTGTTATTTGCGGTTATTTCCACATAGACAGAATCGTATTTCTCTGCGTCCTGTTTGTCTATTTTTATGGCAGGGAGTGTACTTTTTACGTAGCAAACTACTCCTCCTCCTTTCTTGTGCTTTCGACTTTTGTGGAAGCTTTCGTACCCAGGGAATGACAGTTCGGATTCTAGATGGGTAGAGTTGGCCCAAGTCTCTGTGATGGCTACCACATCTGGTTTCTCTGTTGCAATATACGCCCTAATTTCGTCCTTTTTGGGTATTAAACTACGTGCATTTGTGTACATGATAGAAATGTGGCCGTGACGAGTTGTACCAGTTCGCTTGTCGGAGGCGTGGTTAGTTACACAGTTTCTTGTGAGTCGCACTGACGTAGCGTCAGTGCGACTCACAAGAAACTGTGTAACTAACCACGCCTTGGTTGATCAAGGGCTGCCTTTGCCCCGTCCTCGCCCGCCGTTTTTTGAAAGGCTTTTCGAAAAGCTTTTCACTGCCTCGTCCAGAAGCCTCCCGAAACGCGCCGATCCAACCTCATTCAAGTGTAGTCCATCGTTCCAAAACAAGTCTGGGCGCTCAAAGAAGTGGTGCCAGGCGTTTGTAAACGCCACGCCTTCGTCGTCACAAATTTCCTTCAGACTAGTATTGATGTTGCTCGCTTTGCTGTTGAAGCCGGCGTAAGCGCTGATTCTGGGTAGAATTCCAGAGACAATGACGTGAGGGGACTTGGTCTTGTAACGCCGAATGACCTGACGGTATTTTGATAGTAGGGCCTGAGTTTGAGTAGACTGAACGTCATTTGTCCCCGCGTGAATCAAATAAACTGTGTCTTCCTTCGCGAGTTCCGTGACAGCATCGACAGCTGAAGTAATGTCGTCCAATTTGGCTCCCGGAATACAATAACGCCTCCGCGTCTCTGTATTCCTGCCGCAGAATTCCGTTAATTGACCTCTAACCAGCGAGTCCCCTACAAGTCTAACAGATGTTTTCAGCTTGTCTGTGCCCCGAAACTGTGTCTGATCTACGCAGACCACAGCAGGAAGAATGGTCTTGTGGCGTCTAATGGATGAGTAGTGAGGAGTGGGAGTGTGGTGGCGACTGGACGTGGAGGCGTTAGGAGGGCTGGTAGAGGAGAGGGACAAGGGGGAGCCAAGGGAAGATGAGGAAGAGGCGGAAGGGGTTGACTGCGGGGGAGTAGAGGAGGAGGATGTTGAGGATGTGGAGGAGGGCAGAGGCGGAGGAGGAGGAAGGGAGGAAGGGGTTGACTGGTGTGGTGTAGAGGCGGCGGAGGATGAGGATGTGGAGGAGGGGGCAGAGGCGGAGGAGGAGGAAGGGGCGGTAGGGGTTGACTGGGGAGGAGTAGAGGAGGAGGATGTTGAGGATGTGGAGGAGGGGGGAGAAGAAATGTATGAGGAGGCGGCAGAGGCGGAAGATGAGGAAGAGGCGGAAGGGGTTGACTGCAGGGGAGCAGAGGAGGAGGATGTTGAGGATGTGGAGGAGGGGGCAGAGTTGGAGGAGGAGGAAGGGGCGGAAGAGAAGAGTGAGGAAGAGGAAGGGGAGGAGGAAGAGTAGGTCGTGGTGGTGATGGTGGGATGGGTGGGGGAGGGGGCGGGGGTGCTGGCGGTGCTGGTGGTGGAGGGTGAAGAAGGGTGGTGGCCTGTGGTGATGAGGTGGAGGAGGGAAGGGAGGAGGCGGGGGAGGGATGAGAAATGGAGGGGGCTGAGGAGGAGGAGGAGGTATGTGATCGGGTAAGAATTTCGGAGTACGAAGAAGAAGAAGAAGAAGAAGAAGAAGAAGAAGGAGGAGGAGTAGGGAGTTGAGGGTATGACGTCACGATGTCCCAAAGTAAAGAATTGGAGCGTTGTAGATCCTCGTTGGTTGTTTGTAGTGCCTGAATACGTAAGTCTAAGACACAGTACCTACACATCGAGTCGCTGGTTTGGTAGTGAATCGCAGCATATTTCTTTGAACAATTACAGCAATTGAAATAGTTGGACGGCATGATTACTTCTTTTTTATTTACTGTTGCAAAACGATATAACTGTGAGCTTTACAGTTAAGATGAATTTTGTATCCGCGTGGGCTATGGTGGAGGCGGCTTTAAATCGGTCGAGTCACGCGGGAGAGTTTGAGGTGTGGCGTCTATGAGGGCCCACACGTGTTTTCCCTCCGGGATTAAAATTCTCTGGGGGATTAAACTTTTCCTCCTTTTCAAAACAGGTGTGCTGGTATACGGGTCAAGCTTTGTACTTCTACGTTAGTGACAGATTTTATACGTTAGTTAGACACAAGAAGCTCACTGTCTTTCACTGGGTGCTGTGTTAGGTCGTGCAGTTGTAATCCTACTGGGGAAAGACAGGAAACACAAAAAAGTCGATATATAACTTAACCGCTCAGCTCAGCAGGGAAGTCCTCTCACTGTAAGGTAATCCTCGCAACACTTCAAACACTAGTTAGACGCGTCACAGCACTGAGTTAGACGTTAATTAATTAGGTTGAGTGGTGCTAAATAAGACAAGTAAACAAGCACAGTTAGTCGTTCGATTTCTGAGAAGGCGTACGGGCCTATTTAAGTAACGGTTAATTAAAAACGTGGATGAACGGATTTCAAAAGTTGTGACGTTAAAATGTAACACACGGAGTCGATTCACACACAAAATAACAAGTGTCGTTTCACCAAACGAGGTGAAAAGCAAGGTTAAGGTTTGATGCCGCAGCAGGAGGAGGAGGAGGGAAAGGGAAGTAAAAGTATTGAAATGAAATGAGGAAAAGATGGAAAATACAAAAGCAGAAGAGGAGGAGGAGGAGGAGGAGGAGGAGAAGGAATAGGAAATAGGAAAGAAATAGGAATAGGAATAGGAAAAGGAGGAGGAGCAACGTAAGAGTATAGAAATAAGAAAAGAAAAAGATGAAAATGAGGAGGAGGAGGAGGAGGAGGAAGGAACATGGAAACATGGACTAGCAGGCAGCAGAAAGCCTGTTGGCTCTTTACTAGGCTGCCTGCTTTCAGTGATTTAATCAATCCGTTTGCCATAGGAGTGGCTTGCAGGGAAGGATTAAAGCACTTGTGCACCTACTCTTGGATACGTTCAGTTCACTCCCGATGCAGCAAAGTGGCGATCAATGCGTTTCTTGAAAGAGTTGATGCTCTCTGCGTTAACCACTTCTGCAGGGAGGCTGTTCCAGTGGTGAACCACTCTATTCGAGAAATAACTCCTGCCGATGTCGGTATTGCATCGCTTTGCTGGAATTATTTTTCCATTGTTTCTTGTTCTCAGGTTAGTTTGTAGCGTGAAGAGTTTGGAGTGATCAACGTTGTTGAGCTTGTTCAGGTACTTAAAGACTTGTATCATGTCTCCCCGCAGTCGTCTCTTTTCCAACGTGAAGAAGTTGAGTCGCTCGAGTCGCTCTTCATAGGGCTTCGTCCTCAGTGATGGTATCATCTTCGTGGCGCGGCGCTGTACTCTCTCAAGTAATTCAATGTCTTTCCTGTAATTTGGAGGAGGAGGAGGAGGAGGAGGAGGTGGAGAAATAGGAGGAGAAATAGGAGAAAGAGTAGAAAGCTGTGGAGTTCAAAGGCAAAGACGATATAAAGATGAAAGAGAAAGAAGCAGTATGAGAAGAGGGGGAGGGAAGGAGAAGAAGATAAAGGAGGAGTAAGGGGAGCGACGATGAAAAGTGAGAAAAAGAGACGCAGAGGAAGGAGAAAGGCGAAAGTGGACGTGATAAATTTGTATAGAGAAGAGGAAGGGGAAGAGAAGAAAGGAAGAGGAAGATGGGAATGAAGTAAGAAAAGAAGGAATAAAAGTAAGGAGTAGGCTAAACCAGGAATAAAGACTCTATCCTAATCTTTCCGAAACTAAGACGGTGTCCTAAGATGTTATCGTAATCTTTCGAAAACTTAAGACGTCATCCTAATCTATAGAAAACTACGACTCCATCCTAAGCTTTTTAAACTATAGACGTTATCCTATTCTTTCCAAAACTAAGACAAAATACTAACCTTTCCATACTTAAAGACGTTTCCTTAAGGATTGCTACACCAGCATCAGGAGTATATGAGCTGACTGAAAGAAAAAAAAATAATGCGTAAAAGTAGAATCAGATATTACATGAGTCACAGAGATGAGGATAGACACTGCAAAGACACAAACCCAGACCCTGTTCCCAGTGGTGGGATTCAATTTTTTTAAGAACAGGCTCTCTCTATGAGGGGTTTACCAAAATAAGTTATAAGTAAAATATGTTCATGGAAAAATTGAGAATCCTTGATTTAAGCTAACAGTAGCAACCGGTTCTCGGGATTAAATAAATTCCAAGAACAGGTTCTTGCGTACCGGTGCGAACCGGCTGAATCCCATCACTGCCTGTTCCTGTTTTCTTAACGCTAATTCCTAATCAATGACCTCAAAGTGTCTCCAAACTCCGCAAAGTTTGGTCCTCTGAAGTCAGGTAATTAGAAGAGGTTGCTGTAGTAGTTTATTAGCTATTGCTGGTGATGCTGACGGTGAAGATGATGCTATTGATAATGATAATGGCGATGATAATAATAGTAACTAATTATTAGAGAGCATGTTCCCGGGGGCGAGTCGCTTCACTCACTCACCGCCTCCACTCCAGACAGTCCTCCCGAGCAAGCTCCCACGCAGCTGCTGTGTCCATCCCAAGTCCTTTCCGGCAGACCAGAAACAACCCTACAAGCAGGACGCCTAGAAGGCGTGCCACGCGCCCATATAGCCGAGTTGGCGTTCGCGGATTAACAGGCCTCGATTCAGTTTCACAGAGTTGTCACTGTTTCAACTCGAAGTAGCTCCAGCATATAATTGATATATGCAGCAAATATCGAGTCAATGCTAATATAAACCATTTTATTCTATAATGGAGAGTCGTGAACACAATAGTATCACCAGACTATAGATGAAACGCTATGTGAGCGAAACTCGGAAAGTTTTTTTGGACATGTCGCGCCCTCCCTCAGAGCGGTGTGCACGCTGGCGGTGTTGGTGTTGGTGGTACACATACCAAACCAACACTTGTTTCTTGTTTCTTTTACTTACCAAAACCCAGCAGAAACTGTAAGATGAAGCAAGCAAACGTTCCTGTCGTGCAGAACACAGCACTGAGGGAGGACGCTGAGGGAGGACGCGACATATCTAGATAAATCTTTCCGTGTTTCACTTGCATCGCGTTTTATCTATATTCTGGTTATGCCACCATGTTCACGAGGCTCTTCTTTACAGCATGAAATGGTTTATATCAGCACTGACTCAATATTTGCTGCAAATATCAGTTATGTGTAAACGTGATATAAGCATCTCAGACCCGTTCTTTCACTGATACTCATTATTTTTTATATTTTTTTTGTTTTATCAAGTTATAACAAGCATATTTATGATATACAGTCACTGCTGCGTTTAATGGGATTTAGTGAAATTGTCCATTTTGTATAAGATGTGAGTTTGGGTAAATAATAATCATAAAAAGACATTGATCACGTGCCAAATCTATTCTCCGACTAACCAAAAATTCTATCATCAATAAAAAATGCCAAAACCTTGCATTCTCTAACTCTTCCCGTGACTTCTGGCATCTAGCCAAAAACATCTCCTCCAACTTCACTTCATCTTTCCCTCCACTCCTCAGTCCTGACGGCAACACTGCCGTCTCATTTATCTCTAAGGCTGAACTCTTCTCTCAACCTTTTCTAAAACTCCACTCTGGACGATTCTGGGCATATTCCTCCTCCTCATCCCCCCTCTGACTCTTTTATGCCTGTTATAAAGATTCTTCAAAATGATGTTTTCTATGCCCTCTCTGGCCTCAATCCTCAGAAGGCTTACGGACGTGATGGAGTGCCTCCTATTGTCCTTAAAAACTGTGCCTCCATGTTGTCACCCTGCCTGGTCAAACTCTTTCGCCTCTGCCTGTCAACATCTACCTTTCCTTCCTGCTGGAAGTATGCCTTCATACAGCCTGTGCCTAAGAAGGGTGACCGTTCCAATCCGTCAAACTACCGTCCTATTGCTTTACTTTCTTGTCTATCTAAAGCTTTTGAATCAATCCTTAACTGGAAGATTCAAAAGCACCTTTCCACTTCTGACCTTCTATCTGATCACCTGTATGGGTTCCGCAAGTGGCGTTCTACTGGTGATCTCCTTGCCTTCTTAACTGACTCTTGGTCATCCTCTCTTAGCCGTTTCGGTGAAACCTTTGCTATTGCGCTGGACATATCAAAATCTTTTGATAGGGTCTGGCCCAACTCAATCCTTTCCAAACTACCCTCCTACGGTTTCTATCCTTCTCTCTGTACCTTTATCTCCAGTTTCCTTTCTGACCGTTCTATTTCTGCTGTGGTAGACGGTCACTGTTCTTCCCCTAAGCCTATTAACAGTGGTGTCCCACAGGGTTCTGTCCTATCTCCCACTCTCTTTCTGTTGTTCATTGATGATCTTCTTTCCAAAACGAACTGTCCTATCCATTCTTACGCCGATGACTCCACTCTGCATTACTCAACTTCTTTTAATAGAAGACCCACTCCACAGGAACTTAACAATTCAAGGCTGGAGGCAACATAACACTTGGCCTCAGACCTTACTATTATTTCCGATTGGGGCAAGAGGAACCTGGTGTTCTTTAACGCCTCAAAAACACAGTTTCTCCACCTATCCACTCGACACAATCTTCCAAACAACTATCCCCTATTCTTTGACAACACCCAGCTATCACCTTCTTCAACACTAAACATTCTCGGTCTATCCTTAACTCAAAATCTCAACTGGAAACTTCATATCTCATCTCTTGCTAAATCAGCTTCCTCTAGGCTGGGCGTTCTGTACCGTCTCCGCCAGTTCTTCTCCCCCGCACAGTTGCTATCCATTTACAGGAGCCTTGTCCGCCCTCGTATGGAGTATGCATCTCATGTGTGGGGGAGGTCCACTCACACAGCTCTCCTTGACAGAGTGGAGTCAAAGGCTCTTCGTCTCATCAGCTCTCCTCCTCATACTGATAGTCTTCTACCTCTCAAATTCCGCCGCCATGTTGCCTCTCTATCTTCTATCGATATTTTCATGCTGACTGCTCTTCTGAACTTGCTAACTGCATGCCTCCCCCCCTCCCGCGGCCCCGCTGCACACGACTTTCTACTCATGCTCATCCCTATACTGTCCAAACCCCTTATGCAAGAGTCAACCAGCATCTTCACTTTTTCATCCCTCACCCTGGTAAACTATAGAACAATCTTCCTTCTTCTGTATTTCCTCCTGCCTACGACTTGAACTCTTTCAAGAGGAGGGTATCAGGACACCTCTCCTTCCGAAATTGACCTCTCTTTTTTGGACACTCCTTTGATCTCTATTCAGGAGCAGTGAGTAGCGGGCTTTTTTTTTTTTTTTTTTCTTTGCACCCTTGAACTGTCTCCTTAGCTGTAAAAAAAAAAAAAAAAATCTCCTGTAGGTTTTATTGACACTGTATTGTTTTTATCATGTCTTTAATGTTATTCAATTTGTTTTATATAGTTTTAATAGTGTTGTTTTTATCACGTTTTTAATTTTAAGCTTTCTACATAGTTTTATTAGTTATTTTTTGCAATTCAATTAATTATTTTACCCTGTTTTTAATTAAATACTGTTTGGTATAGTTTTGAAATATAATTAATTTAATATTTTATTCGGCGCCACATGACTTTGAAGTTGCGGCGCCAAGACAAACGCCAAAATGATCATCATAATCAACTTTTTCCTCTTTTTTTTTAATATTCTTCATTTTCCTTTCTATTCCACCCTCTCCTTTATCTTGCTCCTCCTCCTCCTCCTCCTCCTCCTCCTCTTCCTCCTCCTCCTCCTCTATTTTTCTCCTGTCACGTTTGTTATTTTCTTCCTCCATTTTTCCTCTCTCTCTCTCTCTCTCTCTCTCTCTCTCTCTCTCTCTCTCTCTCTCTCTCTCTCTCTCTCTCTCTCTCTCTCTCTCTCTCTCTCTCTCTCTCTCTCTCTCTCTCTCTCTCTCTCTCTCTCTCTCTCTCTCTCTCTCTCTCCATATTCCCTTCGCTCTTTTATCCTTCCATTCTTTCACCCCCTCCTTTCCTATCCTCCTCCTATCCTCCTTCTCCTCCATCCTCTTCCTCCTCCTACTCCTCCTCTTCTCACTTTTTCTCTCCCTCCTTCCTCATCCCTTACCCTCCTTCTTTTCCTTGATTTTCTCCACACCTCTCTCATTCCTCCTCCACTCTTTCCTTCCTCCCTTCTTCCCTTCCTCCTCCTTCCCTTCCTCCTTCCTTCTTCTCTTTTTCCTCTTATCCCCCTTCCTTCCATCTCTCCTTTTCTTTTCCTCTTTCACTCTTCCTTCCCTCCAACCCTTCCTTCCTCCTTCCTCCCTTCTTCCTTTCATTCCCTCTTCCTCCCTTCTTCCCTTCCTACCCTCCATCCCTCTCCTTCCTTCCTGTATCTTTCTCTCCTTCTCTTCCATCACTCTTTTTCCCTCCTATTCTTTCCTCTCCTCCTCTTCCCTCCTTCCCCCTCGCTCCTCCTCTCCGTCCTTCCCCTCATTCCCTCTTCCTCCCCTCCATCCCTTCCTTCCTTCCTTCCCTTTCTCTTCCTTTCTGCATCTTTCCCTCCATTCCTCCTTCACTTCCTTCCATCGTTCCCTCCTTCCATACCTTCCTCCTTTCCCTCCTTCCCTTCGTTCCCTCTTCTTCCCTTCCTTCCCTTTCTTCCCTCATTCCCTCTCCGGCCTTCAAGAATAGATTAGACAAGTATTTTGAATCCAACCAGCAACTAAGATATTACTCATTGTCATAATAACGTTAAATTCTTTCGAATACTGGTGTCCTTTTCCGTTTATATCGCCCGGTTAGTGGTAGCAGTAATGGTAGTTCTTTCCTCTTTCCTACATAAATTCCATGCAGTTTTTCCATGCTGCTGCATGGTTCTTTTTCCTTTCCTGCAAGCTTTGGTTGGAGGGGGGGGGGATGGGGAGGAGCCTTCGCCTTTGCTGTCCTTCATCTTCCACCTTTGATTAGATAGTTAGTGTAGCTTGTCACAAACAGCCTCGTAAGGACCAGCAGGTCTGCTGTTGTTTGTTCTTTCTTTGTGTTTCTTTGTTCCTTTCCCTTCCTTCCTCCTTTCCCTCCTTCCCTTCCTTCCCTCCCCCTTCCTTACTGCATCTTTCCTCCCTCCTCCTTCCGTCTCTCTTCCATTGTTCCCTTCTTCCCTCCTCCGGGGCACAAAACACCTCCCTTCAGCCTGTTTTGCCTCGGCGTCAGCTAAGTGCCTTGCCAAACAGAAATATTTAGCTTTCCCTTCCCTCCCTCCTTCATTCCTTTCTTCCTTCCTTCCTTCCTTCCTTTCTTCCTTCTCATTCTTCTTACACTCCTTCCTTTCTTCTTTTACTTAATTTTTCTCTTGCATTCTCCTTCTTCCCTCCTTCCTTCCTTCTTTCCTTCCTCAGTTTCATTTCCCACTCAATCGTTACTTTCATATTTCCTTTTTCTTCGTTTTTGTAATATTCCTTTTCTCTTTCCATCTTCTTTTCTCTCTCTCTTCTCCTTTCCTCCCTTCCATCCTTCCTTCCTTATTTACTTCCTTTCTCCCTTCCTTTCTTTCTTTCTTCCTTCCTTCATTCATTCATTCCTTCACACGCCCACGCCCACGCTCCCTCTTGTGCCGCACGCCCTTCCAAAAGAACTCACAAAACCATTCTCCCATCTGTCATTTGTACGAACCAGACGCTATTTCCTCGCATGGAAAAACTGACTACTAGAGTCAACTTAGTTGGCGATAGTCAGGTGAGACCCCAACTTACGGAGTTTTGCGCCCGTAATACATCGGCCCGGCAGCGATTCTGTATCCCCGGAGCCAAACTGGACGATATTGAATCAGTTGTCGATAGCGATTCAGTAAATGCGAAGGAAGACACAGTGTATTTGATCCATGCGGGATCTAACGACGTTCAGTCAATTCAATCTCAGGACTTGTTAACAAAATACCGTCAAGTCATTCGGAAATACAAGACCAAGTCCCCTCACATCATCGTCTCTGGGATTCTACCGAGAGTCAATACGTTCGCCGGATTAAACAGTAAAGAGTACGGCGTCAACACTATAGTTTAAAGCAGTTATGTTATGATGAAGGCGTAGCGTTCACAAACGCCTGGAATCACTTCAATGAGCGCTCAGACTTGTTTTGGGATGACGGCCTCCACCTGAACGAGATTGGTTCGGCGCGGCTTGGAAGACTCCTGAAGGAGGCAGTTGAAAGCTTTTCGAAAAGCTGTTAAAAAACTGCAGGCGAGCGCGGGGCAAAGGCAGCTCTTGATCAACCAGCCCGTAGCGTCGGTGCGACTTGCAAGAAATTGTGTAACCAACGACGCCTCCGACAAGCGAACTGATTCAAAACGACGCGGCCAAACCAGGTGTCACAGTTCTGTTTTGTATACAAATGCACGTAGTTTATTACCCAAAAAGGACGAAATTAGGGCGTATATTGCAACACAGAAAACAGATGTGGTAGCCATCACAGAGACTTGGGCCAACTCTGCACATCTAATATCCGAACTGTCATTCCCCGGGTACGAAAGTTTCCACAAAAATCGAAAGCACAAAAAAGGAGGAGGAGTAATTTGCTACGTAAAAAAGTACGCTCCCTGCCATAAAAATAGACAAACAGGACGCAGAAAATTACGATTCCATCTATGTGGACATAACTGCGAATCATAGGAAACTAACACTTGCGACCATATACAAGCCACCAAAACAACAGGCAGCCGACGACACTGCCCTGTACGAAGAGCTTCACTCTCTAACACAAAGCAAAGCAGCAATAATAATTGGGGACTTTAATTGCCCTAACATTGACTGGGGACATTTGACTGGAGATCAAGAGGGTAACAGGCTTATATAAATTGTGGAGGAATCGTTCCTCACTCAAGTTGTAACTAAACCGACAAGAGAAAACAATCTGCTGGATCTGGTACTTGTAAGTGACCCCGACCTCATTCGCGACTGTGAAGTTGGTGAGAAAATTAATGGTTGCGATCACCACTTAATCCGTTTTAATGTCAACATAAGTCACAAACTCGTAGACAATCCGTCAGAGATACCTGACTACAAAAAAGCAAATTTCAACCTAGCCCGTGAGCTGCTTCCCCTGCGACCTGGGACCAACTTAACCTCACCGACAACACAGTCGACAACGTGTTGAACGACTTCAAGGATAAGCTTTTGGGGGTAGAGAAGGCTACAGTACCAACCCAGGCGAGTAAATGGTGCCGTAGATCCACCGTAGATGACCAGATAAATAAAAAGGGCAGTAAACTTTAAAAAAAAAGGAATAATAACCTAATGAAAGAGAATGACAGGGCCGAAGCTCGTACACAGTACCACACCAGCCTCAGAGATTGTCGCACCCTTATTCGGAGTAGTAAACACAACTATGAAAAACAAATAGCGCACGACATCAAGACTAACTCCAAAAAAATCTTCACATACATCAGATCGAAAAAGAAAGTAAAATCCATTATTGGTCCCCTGACAGACGAGACTGGATCTGTAACTCGGGACAGTAAACAGATTGCCAGAATCCTCAACAGTAACTTCGCATCCGCATTCACAGTCGAGGACATCAAAACCATTCCCGAGGGCCCTGACCCGCCGAGGGGGATCACGCCCCTGGATATTG
Organism: Eriocheir sinensis; assembly: GCF_024679095.1. Lineage (NCBI taxonomy): Eukaryota > Metazoa > Arthropoda > Malacostraca > Decapoda > Varunidae > Eriocheir > Eriocheir sinensis. The sequence continues at coordinate 5,056,727 of NC_066519.1, forward strand.
AATCAATATGCGACCAAGAAGTGAAAAAAGTATTTGGACAAACTCGACACGAACAAGTCAACGGGACCCGACAGTTTATCCCCGCGGTTATTAAAAGAGCTTAAACAACAAATACTTCAGCCACTCACTAACATATTCAACCGGACAGTTCAACTGAACAAGGTCCCGGAAGACTGGAAGATGGCGAACGTAACACCGATTTTCAAAAAAGGAGACAAAAGCGTTGCATTAAACTCCAGGCCCATAAGTTTGACGTCAGTGGCAGGAAAAATACTCGAAAAGATTATTAGAGACAAACTTGTTAAGTTTCTAGAAGACAATAATATAATCCCCGACACCCAGCATGGCTTCAGAAACAAGCGCTCCTGCCTAACGAATTTATTAGCCTTCTTCCAAGGCATATATAAAAACTGGGAAGCCCTCATCCCCAGTGATGTTATATACCTGGACTTTCAGAAAGCCTTCGACGAGGTACCGCACGAGCGACTCCTTAAGAAACTGCACTCGGCGGGCATTGGAGCCAATATGATCGCGTGGATAAGAAATTGGCTCACCGGCAGAAAACAACGAGTACTACTCAACGGACTGCCTTCCGATTGGGTTCCAGTCACTAGTGGAGTGTCTCAAGGGTCAGTGCTGGGATCCATTCTCTTTATCATATATATCAATGACCTAGAAGCAGGACTGAAATCCACAATATCGAAATTTGCTGATGACACAAAGGTGGGTGGAGATGCCCCTCACATAGACCGATTGCAAAATCATCCAGAAAGACCTCAATCACATTATCGAATGGTCGGATAAATGGCAAATGTCCTTTAATGTTGACAAATGAAAATTCATGCACATTGGGTCCCAAAATAGTAACCACACATACATCTTGAATGGGAAACCTCTGCAGGCGATGCAGGAGGAAAAAGATCTTGGAGTCACTATCAGCAGTGACCTGAAACACCCAAATCACTGTAAAAAAGCATATAACAAAGCCAACACTATGCTCGGGTTCATCGCGAGGAACTTCGAGTGTAAAACGCCAGACGGGATGCTGTCCTTGTATAATTCCATGGTAAGACCGCACCTCGAGTATGCGGTACAGTTCTGGTGTCCTAATTACAGAAAGGACATTGATTTACTGGAAAGTATTCAACGACGCGCCACGAAGATGATTCCAGCCTTAAGGGCTCAAGCGTACGAGGAACGATTCAAGCGACTCAATCTCTTTACATTGGAGAAAAGACGCCTACGAGGGGATACGATTCAAGTCTTCAAGTACCTGAAAAAGTTCAATAACGTTGATTACTCCAAATTCTTTGAACTGCAAACCAACTCGAAAACCAGAAATAACGGTTTATCCATTCAGTCGAGTCGATGTGACACAGACATTGGAAGGAGTTTCTTTTCAAATCGAGTCATACGCCACTGGAACAATCTTCCCTCAGAAGTAGTAAATGCGAATACCATCAACTCTTAAAATATAGAATTGACCGTCATTTCGCTTCGTCGGGAGTAAACTGAATAACGAGGTGCTTTCATCTGCTCCTCAAGCCCCAAGTGGCTGTCGAAAAGATTAAATCATCAAAGCGGGCGACCTCGTAATGAGCCACCAGGCTTTCTGTTGCCTGCATTTCCATATTTCCATGTTTCCTCCCTTCCTTCCTTCCTTCCTTCCTGTCGTCGCCTAAGTAGCCTGATAACTAATGTATTGTGCTTCACTCCGCCCTCTTTGTCTTTCTTATCCAAAAGGAGGAGGAGGAGGAGGAATACATAGGAATACATAGGAAGAACAGACACCAGAAGACCTATCGGTCTATTGCGAGGGTGTCTACTACTACTACTACTAGTAATCTACGTGTGGTAGGACAGGACAGAAAGGATGAAGGCCCCTCCCCACCCACCTCTCCCTCTGGCAATTTGCCGGCAGGAAATAGTTAGAAGAGAACACCATGTACCTTTAAGGAAGAAAGGGACATGGAAATTTTACAGCAAAGAGAGAAATAAGAGGAAATTACTACCCTCAATTTACACTACTGGTAACCCTAAGCTGTGGGGGAAAATTACCTCATTACATAAGAACATAAGAACACAGAAATACAGGGAGACTGAAAGAGGTCGAGTGGCCTACACAGGGCAGCCCCAGAATACCCTTTAAAACTCACGATGGGTGAGGTGTAGTTTCAGGGGCACAGGTGGAGGCTTGATCCTCGTTTTACCGGCGGTAATATGCACGCACCAGTACCCTGTCACCTTACTGCACCCACACTTCACTCCACCTGTCATGCGGACATTAACTGTTGCTTTACTCTATTGTTAACTTACGCTACTTGCAATCTAGGTTGTAGGGGAGAGAATTATATGGATATAGGTTGAAGTCTTGCTGCAATCTGTCTGAAAACATGCGAAAAAGGGTCGGTATAATCTTATATCCCTGAATTACTTATCCAAAGAAGATTTAAAGCTGTTGATTCTCTGTGCGCTAACTACTGACGGTGGGAGTCTATTCCAGTGATCGACGACTCTGTTATTGAAAAAACTTCTGCGCACTAATGTGTTACATCGATTTCCCTTTAACTTCATACCGTTGCTGCGTGTTCTTGTGTTGGTGTCTCTCTGGAATAGACTATCTGGGTCAATGTTGTCGAATCCATTAAGGATTTTGAACACTTCAATTAAGTCCCCTCTTATCCTTCGCTTTTTTAGGGAAAACATATCTAAACGCTTTAAACGCTCGTCATATGGCAAGTTTCGGAGCGCTGGAATTTGTTTGGTTGCTCGTCGCTGTATCTTTTCTAGCAAAACTTGATCTTTGATAAAGTTCGGTGACCAGAACTGAACGGCGTATTCTAGGTGTGGTCTTACAAATGCTAAATATAATCTCTTAATAAGCTAGGGTTCGGGAGATTTATTTGGATATATTCTCTGCAGGTACGCACGCACTTCGCTGATAACAATTTCGGTCAATGCAAGCTTATGTTCTTCAGGGCCTTGAAAAATTTTATTCGGGGCTGGAATCGAGGTCATGTTCTCTTTTGTAAATACGCTACTAAAGGTTGAATTTAGGACCGACTCCATGCTTTTATCATCACTAATCGTATTGCCACTTAATAGTAGTGGGCCGATATTATTTTTAAGTTTTTTTGTTTCTTATGTAACTGAAAAATAACCTGGGATTTTTCTTAGCATCGAGTGATATTTTCATCTCATATTCGCGTTTCTGTTTTTTGATTTTCCTTTCGCAATCTCTCTTGACATTGATGTAATTAGTATGATCCTGTGAATTAAGTGACAGTTTATATTTCTTAAACAGTTTGCTTTTTTCGACGATGATTTGTTGTAGGTAATTATTCATCCACAACGGTTTTTGATTATCAGTCCTTCGTGGCTTGAGTGGAATGAATTTATTTGCGCTTGCTGTGATTTGTGCAGTAAAACGATTATACATTTCTTGAACGCTGACGTTGTTGAGCAAATGATTCCATTTCTTTATTTTTATTTTAGTTTAGTTTAGGGGAAGGACAGTCAGAAAGGAAACTGGAGATAAAGGTACAGAGAGAAGGATAGAAACCGTAGGAGGGTAGTTTGGAAAGCAAAGATTTGTGGCAGACGCTATCAAAAGCTTTTGATATGTCCAGCGCAATAGCAAAGGTATCACCGAAACGGCTAAGAGATGATGACCAAAAATTAGTTAGGAAGGCAAGGAGATCACCAGTAGAACGCCCCTTGCGGAACCCATACTGGATCAGATAGAAGGTTAGAAGTGGAAAGGTGCTTTTGAATCTTCTAGTTAAGGATTAATTCAAAAGCTTTAGATAGACAGGAAAGTAAAGCTATAGGGCGGTAGTTTGAGGGAATGGAACGGTCACCCTTCTTAGGCACAGGCTGTACAAAAGCATACTTCCAGCAAGAAGGAAAGGTAGGTGTTGATAGGCAGAGACGAAAGAGTTTGACCAGGCAGGGTGTCAGCACGGAAGCACAGTTTTTAAGGACAATAGGAGTCACTCCATCAGGTCCATAAGCCTTCTGAGAGTTGAGGCCAGAGAGGGCATAGAAAATATCATTTGGAAGAATTTTAATAACAGGCATAAAGGAGTCAGAGGGGGGATGAGTAGGAGGAATATGCCCAGAATCGTCCAGGGTGGAGTTCTTACAGAAAGTTTGAGCGAAGGGTTCAGCCTTAGAGACAGATGAGACGGCATTGGTGCCGTCAGGGTTAAGGAGAAGAGGGAAAGAGGAAGAAGTGAAATTGGAGGAGATATTTTTGGCTAGATGCCAGAAGTCACGGGAAGAATTAGAAGAAGCAAGGTGTTGACATTTTCTGTTAATAAAAGAAGATTTGGTTAGTCGGAGAATAGATTTGGCACGATTCCGGGCTGAAATGTAAAAGTCAAAGTTAGTGGGAGTTCGAAGGCTGTGGAACCTTTTGTGAGCTTCCTCTTTATCTTTAATAGGACGAGAACAAGCATGATTAAACCAAGGCTTTTTAGCATGGGGAGTAGAGAAAGAACGTGGAATGCATGCCTCCATTCCAGAGACAATCACCTCTGTGATGCGCTGGGCACACACAGAGGGTTCTCTCTCCTGGAAACAGTAATCATTCCACGGGAAATCGGAAAGGTACATCCTCAGGTCGTCCCACCGAGCTGAAGCAAAATGCCAGAAGCATCGGCCCTTCGGTGGGTCCAGGATGTACAGAAGCGATAGGACAGGATACAGAAATAAGGTTATGATCGGAGGAGCTCAACGGAGAGAACAGTTTGACAGTAAGCAGAAGGATTAGAGGTAAGGAAGAGGTCTAGAATGTTGGGCCTGTCTCCAAGACGGTCGGGAATACGAGTAGGGTGCTGAACCAACTGCTCTAGGTCGTTGAGGAGAGCAAAGTTGTAGGCTTGTTCACCAGGCTGGTCAGTGAAAGAGGACGAAAGCCAAAGCTTGTGGTGAACATTGAAAACTCCTAAGATGGAGATTTCAGCGAAGGGAGAGTGAGTCAAGATATGCTCCACTTTAGAGTTCAAATAGTCAAAGAATTTTACATAGTTAGTAGAGTTAGGTGAGAGATAAACAGCACAGATGTATTTAGTAATAGAATGACAATGAAGTCTTAGCCAGATAGTAGAAAATTCAGAAGAGTCAAGGTCGTGGGCACGAGAGCAAGTGATGTCGTTGCGCACGTAGACGCAACATCTAGCTTTGGATTGAAATTGAGGATAGAGATAGTAGGAGGGAACAGAGTAGAGGTTGCTGTTTGTAGCCTCAGTAACCTGTGTTTCGGTGAAGAAGAGAAGTGGTGGTTTAGAGGAGGAGAGATGGTGCTCCACAGAATGAAAATTAGAACGAAGACCGCGAATGTTGCAGAAACTGATAAGGAGGAGGTTCGAGGAGTCATCAGGACACCTCTCAAGTCGGCGGGGACTCCGAGGCTCTGTAATTTTTCGCCATTTTGAATTTTGAATTTTGGGAAAAGGTGTGTGTTGTGTGAATGTAGTGTGGTGTAAAAAGAGAGAGGAACTGTCTTTAGAGAGCATGCTGAACTGCTCTCTGGTGTTGATGAGACAAAAGGGAAACGGTTAGTGAGGACATGGGAAGGGTCTTTGAAGGGCTTCAGCACCCTCCTCGCTTCCCATATATCCTCACCGGGTTAGTTAGGTATTAAAAGTGAGCTTTCTCTTGCTTCTGTTTCAATATTTAAGACACATCTGTTAATGTTGTGGTCGCTGCTTGCAAATGGCTCGCCGACCTCACAGGCATTAATAAGGTAACTGTCGGTCGTAAAGACTAAATCAGGAATGTTGTTTCCGCGTGTCGGCGTGGTAACTGTTTGATAAAGAAATGTGTCTTGCGCAAAGTTTACTAATCTAGAGCCTTCTCTGTCGCTAGAGAGGTTAGCCCAGTTATCGGAAGGGTTATTAAAGTCGCCGCATATTACCGCATTTCTATTTCCGATAATACTATTTATTTCTGCGTACAGATTTCCATCAATGTCTTCATTTGATTTAGGGGTCGGTAAATTACGCCCAGTATATACTTTTGATTTTTAATGGTCACTTGTACATATAAAGAATCATAGGCCTCTGTCTTGGTTGTGTTAAGCTGAATGACTTCTAAATTACTTCTCGGATATATTATTACACCACCACCCTTCTTGTGTAGACGACTCTTAGCAAACGCATTGTAATCATTAAAAGCCATTTCACTTAACTGATGCTTGTTACGTGTATTCAACCATGCTTCTGTGATCAAAATGAAGTCGGGTTTTTCAGAAATTGCATGTATTATCAAGTGGCTACGCTTCTGAATAATGCTACGGGCATTTACATAAAAGATGTTTAATTTATTCGCCGAGCAACTTTTTTTCACTGGAATAGTGCGCCAGACCTGACTATCTACAACTACCTCTACCTCATCAACCACCTGTGTGGCTGTTAACCTGACCGCTACCTCAGTATCCCCCACCTGGGGGTCTGGTGACCTGACGTCCTCCTCAGCACAACACACCTCTATTTCCCCACTCACCTGAGACCTGACACTCCTACCTCAGAGGAGGAGGAGGAGGGGGAAGACGTGGAGGAGGAGGAAATGGAAGATACGGAGGAGGAGAACGAAAAAAAAATAGAAAAGAAGAAGAAGAGGAAAAAAGAATAGGAAGAGGAAAGGAAAATGAAGAAAATGGAGAAGAAGGAAACGAATAAATTGCCATTGGGTTTAGAAAGAGGAGGAGAAGGAGGAGGAAGAAGGAAGGAAGGAAGAAGGAAAAAAGACACAAAAACAGGCAGAAAAACAAGAAAATAGAAATAAATAAAAGAAAAAAAGGGAGGAAGGAAAGAAAGAAAATATACGGGAATACGGGGAAAAAGAGCAAAGGAGAAAGAGAAGGAAAATATATTGCTTAAGAAGAAAGGAGAACAGGAGGAAGAGGAGGAAGAAGAGGAGGAGGAGGAGGAAGAAGGGGAGGAAGAGAGGAAGGAAGAAGCAGAAGTTACGAGGAGATAAAAGTCTTAGTAAACAATTGAAGTGATTATCAGAGAGAGAGAGAGAGAGAGAGAGAGAGAGAGAGAATTAAATTGATAGAAATAATATATAAAAAAAGAAGAGAAACTGGAACAGAGAGAGAAAGGAAAAAGAGGAGAAAAGGAGAGGAGAAAAAAGGAAAGAGGGAAATAGGAGAAAAGGAGAGAAGAGAATGAATATAGTTAATTAAGAAGGAAGGATAAGAAGAGGAATAGGAAAAAGGAAAGAGGAAGAAAGATAAGAGGGAAGGAAGGAAGAGAAGGGAAGGGAAGGCAAGGGAAGGGAAGGGCAGGAAAGGAACACAAAGAAACACAAAGGAAGAACAAACAACAGCAGACCTGCTGGTCCTGACGAGGCTGTTTGTGACAAGCTACACTAACTATCTAATCAAAGGTGGAAGATGGAGGACAGCAAAGGCGAAGGCTCCTCCCCACCCCCCATCCCTCCAGCCAAAGCTGGCAGGAAAAGAAAAAGAACCATGCAGCATGGAAAAACTGCATGGAATTTATGTAGGAAAGAGGAAAGAACTACCATTACTGCTACCACTAACCGGGCGATAAAAGCGGACAAGGACTCCAGCATTCGAAAGAACGTAACGTTATTATGATAATGAGTAATATCTTAGTTGCTGGTTGGGTTCAAAACACTTGTCTAATCTATTCTTGAAGGCCGTAACTGTTGTACTATCAACGACATCACAGGGTAGAGAGCTCCAAACATTAACAACTCGATTGAAGAAGAAGTCCACTTATCTTCAAATTGTGATTTATTCTTGTTCTATTTGATCGATCAATTGTAAAGTAATCTTCCGCATTAATATCACTGAATCCTTTAAACATTTTAAACACTTCTATTTGATCGCCTCGCATTCTTCGTTTTGACAGGCTGAATAAATTTACTTCTTTAAGCCTTTGTTCATATGATAAATTTCTCAACCTAGGAATCATCTTTGTTACTCTTCGTTGAACCCGTTCCAACTTTTCTATGTCTTTTCTGTAATAGGGAGACCAAAACTGTACACAGTACTCTAGACGGGGTCGAACCAACGAATTATACAGTTTTAATATTACTTTTTTCCGATTTATTATTAAAGACTCGTCCGATGAAGCCAACCAATTTGTTTGCAGTTTTAACTACCTCTGAACAATGCTGACCGGGCTTTAAATCGCTTGATATAGTGATTCCAAGATCCTTTTCTTTACTTACTGCAGAAAGTTGTTGGCCATTCATTACGTACCGAACGCGATTGTTATTTTTTCCTATGTGCAATAGGGAAGGCAAGGGAAAAGGAAAAATGGAAAAGGAAGAGAGGGTAAATGAGGGAAAGAAGTTGAATGAAAGGAAGTGAGCGGAAGGAAAGGAAGGGAAGGGAAGGGAGGGAGAGGGGAAGGAAATAAAGTGAAGGGAAAGGGAGGGAGGGGAAGGAACGGAACCAAATAGGAGGGGAAGGGAGTTAAGAGAATGGAACGGAAGGGAAAGGATATGAAGTGAAAGTAATGCAAATGAAGGGAAGGGAATGGCAGTGAAGTGGAAGGGAAAGAAGTGAAGGGGGAAGGGGGAACGGAAGGGAACGGAACGGAACGGAACGGGAGGGAAGGGAAGGAAGGGAAGGAAAGGGCATTGAAGGGACGTAGACGGAAGGAGAGGGAGGCGAAGGAAAGGGAAGGGAAAGTGAACGGCAATGGAGGGAAGGGAAGGGAAGGGGAAATGGGGGGAATGGAAGGGAACGGCACTGAAGGGGAAGGGAACGGAAGGGTCAAGGAGGGAAGGCAAAGGGGGGGGGGGAAAGGAAGGGCGTAGCAGATATCTTTTCTATAACGACGTAAGGCCAGGCAGTGGTGGAGGGACGAGGGAAGGGGGGCAGGAAAGGAGGGAGAGAACGGGGGGTGGAGGGAAGGAGGGAGAGAACAGGGGATGGAGGGAAGGAGGGAGAGAGGGAAATGACACCGTGAAAAATATATCCTTACACATTATTTGAGTCAGGAAAAGAAGAAGAAAAAGAAAAAAGAAAAGAAAAAGAAAAACTGATTATCGCCGGGTCGAAGTGTGTGTGTGTGTGTGTGTGTGTGTGTGTGTGTGTGTGTGTGTGTGTGTGTGTGTGTTGCTTTTCCTGCCGTCTTTTTCCTTCTTTACTCATTTTTTCTTTGGTTTCTTCATACTTTTTTTCTTATTTTTCTTTTTTTTCTTTTTCCTGATCTTGTTCTTCTTGTTTTTGTTTTTGTTCTTCTTGCTCTTGTTTTTGTTATTCCTGCTCTTGTTTTTGTTGTTCTTCTTTTTGGTTCCTATGCGTGAGAAACGTGCTAAATATGGACCGGCAAACATTTACATACACACTCTCCAGAAAGGCAAAGAATCGAGGTTTGTAAATGGATGAAGGACTTAAGTAAGGGGGATGTTAATAAGGCTTTGGTGGTAAGAGGGCCGGGTAGGACACGTAGTAATGGGTTAAAGTTGGATACATTCAGATTCATTAAAGACAGGAATTGGTTTACTAACAGAGTGGTGGGTGAGTGGAACAGGACTGGCAGTCATGTGGTGAGTGCCAATACTGTTAGTGATGGATGAGTGGAATAGGACTTGCAGTCATGCGGTGAGTTCCAATACTAAGAGAGTGGTGGATGAGTGGAACGGGTCTGGCAGTCCTGTGGTCAGCTGCAATACTAACAGAGTGGTGGATTGAGTGGAACGGGGCCGGCACCCATATGGTGAGTGCCAATACTAAAAGAATGGTGGATGAGTGGAGTAGGCCTGGCAGTCATGTGGTGAGTGAGTGCCTATACTAACAGAGTGGTGGATGAGTGGAACAGGCCTGGCAGTCATGTGGTGAGTGCCAACACGATAGAGACATTCAAGAAGAGGTTGGATAAGTTCATTGATAGTGTAGTTAGGTTGGGTTAGGTTTACATGAACAGCCATGACTCCCTGCGTTCTTATGCCCTTGCGTCCTTTAAAGCGTAAAGAAAGGAAAGTATAAAGAGTAAGGCTAAAAGTAAACACGGCAGAGTGCGTGCAATGAAGTCACTGCGCGAAACTTTGCTCTTTGTGACACGAAAATACTGAAAGTGGAAGTTTGAAATTTTAGTGGGCAGGTAGTGGCCACAGAAGGAGGAGGAGGAGGAGGAGGAGGAGGGGAAGAGGAAGAGGAGGAGGAAAAAGAGGAAGAGAAGGAGGAGGAGGAGGAGGAGGAAGAAGAAGAAGAGGAAGAGGAAGAAGAGGAAGGGGAAGAGAAGGAGGAAGAGAAGGAGGAAGAGAAGGAGGAGGAGGATGATGAAAACAAGTAGGAAAAGAAAGGGAAAGGGAATGGACAGAAGACGAAGAAGATAAAATGAGAAGGAGGAGGAGGAGGAGGAAGAGGAGGATAGGAGGAGAAACACAAAGGAAGAACAAACAACAGCAGACTTGATGGTCCTTACGAGGCTGTTTGTGACAAGCTACACTAACTATCTAATCAGAGGTGAAAGATGAAGGACAGCAAAGGCAAAGGCTCCTCCCCACCCCATCCCTCCAGCCAAAGCTGGCAGGAAAGGAAAAAGAACCTTGCAGCATGGAAAAACTGCATGGAAATTATGTAGGAAAGATGAAAAATCTACCATTACTGCTACCACTAACCGGGCGATAAAAACGGACAAGGACACCAGTATTCGAAAGAACTTAACGTTATTACGACAATGAGTAATATCTTAGTTGCTGGTTGGATTCAAAATACTTGTCTAATCTATTCTTGAAGGCCGTAACTGTTGTACTATCAACGACATCACAGGGTAGTGAGTTCCAAACATTAACGACTCGATTGAAGAAGAAGTGTTTGGCATCTTTTACCACCTATCTTGAAATTGTTATCTCTTCTTGTTCTATTTGATCGATCAATTGTAAAGTAATCTTCCGCATAAATATCATCTATTAGATCGCCTTGCATTCTTCGTTTTGATAGACTGAATAAATCTACTTCTTTAAGCCTGTGCTCATTAGATAAATTTTCCAATCTAGGAATCATTTTGTTATTCTCCGTTGAACCAGCTCTAACTTTTCTGTCTTTTCTGTAACAGGGAGACCAAAACTATACACAGTACTCTAATTGGGATCGATCCAACGAATTTTTCAGTTTGAATATTACTTTTTTCGATTTATTATTAAAGACTCGCCCGATGAAGCCAACCAATTTGTTTGCGGTTTTAACTACCTCTGAACAATGCTGAATGTGCTTTAAATCGCTTGATATAGTGATTCCAAGATCCTTTTCTTTCCTTACTGCAAAAAGTTGTTGGCCATTCATTACGTACTGAACGCGATTGTTTTTGTTTCCGATGTGTAACACTTTACATTTATCAACGTTAAATTTAATTTGCCATTGATTGGCCCAACGTGCAAGTCGATCTAGATCTGATTATAATGCTTCTTCGTCGAGTGCCGTAGTTACCTTACTTGCGATTTTTCTGTCATCAGCAAATTTTGATACTTTGCAAGTGAGCCCATCATCGATATCATTAACATAAATTAAGAAGAGCATGGGACCAAGCACTGATCCTTGAGGTACGCCGCTTCTGACATCGAGCCGGTTAGATGAAACACCGTTTAGAACTACTCTCTGTTTCCGCTCAGAGAGCCAGTCCACAAGCCAATTGTGAATGTTACCCGAGATACCGTGCGCCAATAGTTTACTGAGCAATCGTTGGTGGGGTACCTTATCAAATGCCTTTTGACAATCCAGATATATGATATCTACTGATCTGCTTTTATCGAACACCTCAAAAAT